>NC_090742.1:105907210-105917210 GCF_036898095.1 Palaemon carinicauda
TTTACGTCCTTAAATGTTGAAAAGTCTTTGTTAGTGGATATATATAGTTGCCATTGAATATCCTCGTGAAAAATCAATTAATAGATATGACAATACGTATGTTGTTTGTTATATTATCATTTTAAATATGTATATGGACTCCATTCGTTATCTACGCTGGGATTTATGATTTTGTTAATTATGGATTGAACACTCATTACTCTAAATGTTTGTTACATCATGTTAAAATGAAGAAGAAAGTATTAGAAAAATTTTAAGATAGTAAGAAAGAACAGAGCCTTGTTCTAATGCATTATTTGCTACAACCCACATTGTTTTTCATTTTGAATTGTTGACAAGTATGTCATCCTTACGGATTCGTTTGGACGATTGAATCTTATGTGCTGTATATTATAAGATTTATTGACAATTAAGACAACAATATACTTCAGGTAATTTACCTTTACGCGTGTCAGTATGTAATAATAAATTTACGCATTTGTGAGTAGATAAGGTATCCGAGATAAGATACATTTTTATAGAGATTGAGAGGTAAAGAAAGGGGGAAGAGCAAATACTGAAAGGAATGGAATATTTTGCGTCGATTGATAAACTGAATCTTATGAACTTTGAACTTACTGTATAGTTTAGAAATCTTTCCATGAAATCCAAGGGAACGTGCCAGACACTTGTCACCCTTGGATCTCATATTTTGGACATTCCAATTACTTGTCTTATAAACGAGTTACACAAGAATGACTTTGTGATTGAATTTTGTTATTTATTGTAGGGTGTAATGGCGTAGAAGACATGTTATGATTGAAGATATTTATTTTTTGTTAATTCATATTTTAGTTTAACTGTTTTGTTGATATGCGTTTGTTTCGTTGGCCAACAAGGCAAAGTGTTTGTGAAAAAAAAATGCCGACTTCATGAACCGATTCCTCATACGCTCAAAGAGAAACTTAGTTTACTCGCTAAATGGAAAACAACAACAACAACAACAACATTCTCCTGCTTAATAAAAGATATGGTTAAAACATAAAGCGTGAAATACAACTTTAGTAATTGGAGGTTTTCACAGACACGCAGTTTCCATAATTTAATTTAGTTTAACAACCAATTTGGATTCTGTATTAGACTTTCTTTATTTCAGTCTAATAACTATCCTCTCACGATTAACCCCTTAATTAGTATGTACTGTAGACTGAAGGAATCCAAGTTGTAGACGTTTTGAGGCGGCACGTAGCGTCCTTTTGGTTAGTACTTTTCGTCCTGGAATTCTTTAATAATGATATCTTTCTACACGACATGAGTACACTATTGTATTGTTGTACGAATGTTTTTAGGGCGTCACGATTTTCTCTCTGGTACTGAATTGATTGATTTGGGGAAAGAAAGCTTTGTGCCTCATACAAGTTTGTGAACGATTTAAACCCTCTGGTAAAGTAACATTCATATTGCATGGAACATCCATAACATGACTTCATGATGGAATTTTTGAAAATTGCTTTTGTTGTGTAGGTGGTCATGGACAGAGGCGGAAGTGTTGGTGACGCCATAAAAGAATATGATTTTACACACTTGTGTTCATTCGACATGTTTGCTGTCGCATTATAGCTTTTTTTCATTTCGTACTTTATCTTTGATACCAAATGATCAGGACTCCACCTTTTATTTTTTAAAATTGATTTTAAAGATTATTTTTAAAAATGAATCTTAAACTAGGCGCTGTGTTTATACGTGTTCCCCGAAATCGATAAATCTGGGTCCTTGTACGTTATCTGATTGCGGTCTAAGAATGAAGAGTAGTTGTTGATTTTAGTCTGGGTTGATGTGGGGAGGCCAACAAGTGCCCCGTTATTTCCTCTAGAACAAGTATTGGAATGGGAGTCACAAATTCACCCCTGACATATCTGTTTTTGCTCCTGTGTCGAGCATCCTGCGATAAGGAAGAATTCCCGTCTTTCGATGATGTGTCTCTTAAAGGGCAGCGTGATATTTCATGTTTGTCTCCGTATGTATAGCCCATTTGGAGAGCTCCGAACTAGTGTTTTCATTATTTAGTTTATTTTATTTTATTACATAACAATGTAGAAAGGATGAGTTTACTCATGCGTCACGAGACTCTTTTTGTGAGCAATGCTTAATTCGTTTGTACTGTATCGAGCTCTTGTACCCAAGTAAAAATATGTTATCATCTTTGTCCTTGGGGAATAGTCAGGAAGGACCGGATAAATGAAGTCATTGTTGTTTGATAACTAATGCTGTGTCTTTGAGGCCCTGAGTTTTCTTCTCGCTTAATTTTGGTGATGAAATCTTATGAAATTGTAGTTAATCTCAGAGGAACTCAAGTAAATGATTGAAATTATATCATGGCAGATAGTTGCCTTCTATGTGGATATTCGAAAGATAGAGCATGAATGAAGTTTCTGTATAGACGCCAACGTGAAACTTTTCCGTAATCTAACGACAGTTGCTCAATATATTTTATAACAATACATTTATGTTTAATCAAAGGAAATTTAGTATAATTGACTGTGTCCTGTGTGTGTAGATGAAGCTAAAATAGCCATGACGAATATGTAAAAACTGGGGAGAGAGCTAATGAAGAGAAACATCTCTGTACAGTTGGTGAACATGAAGGGAGAATTGCTTAATCGGAAAAACGTCTCTGTGCTAACTGTGAATGCAGGGAATTCCACCCAGACTATGAACCCGAAAACAGATAGATGATCTTGCTAAGAATGTACATAATTTCAAGGTGCTCTTCTCCCAGCTTGGAGATTCTAGGGAAGAATATGGAATCAATCAAGTTAACACCTCAAACCCTGATGGACCCAAAAAGGAGAAAATGGCATACACAGAAAAAGTTATGGACTAAAATTACTGGTAATTAAATCAACTAAAGCATCAACTATAATCATTGATAAAAAATGTGGTTGAAAATGCACTTAGGATATACCAATGCTTAATATGAGGTCAACTTCACTTAGAAATGTAAACTTTGCTTCAGAGATGATGCAATAAACAAGATTCATATCATGGTTGCCGACACCGAAACGAGAAAAAAATTGAAATTAAAACCTAAAATAATGATATACAATGTATACAATGGTGAAGATGAAGTATTAAATACTTTTATTCAAAGGAATCGTTGCCTGGACCAGATTCACATTGTAGAACAGAAGATAAGTTTGGTATTCAAGAAAAGTGCTGCAGGTGGGATTACCAGCTATTTGTTGAAATGTGATTCTGAAGTTCAAAGGCTGTTAATTATGACAAAGTTATGCTGCGAAAGAGTACTTATAATGTAAGCAATACTTAGCACGTTATCACCTACTACCACTGTCAAAGGTATGAATATTTTGAAAAAGATTGCAAGTTGAAGACTGATGATAAAGTGTGTTGGAAATATTCAGATTTAAAAGAGAAGTTAGAATGTTGAATGGCATTAACTAGCCTTGGACTGAAAGAAATGTGAGATTGTTGAATGGCCTTTACTAACTTAGGTCTGTAGGATAGGTTAAAATGTTGAATGGCCTTTTACTAAACTAGGTCCGAAGGAAAGGCCTTTACTAACTTAAGTTTGAAGGAAAGGCAATAATGTTAAAGAGCCTTCACTAGCCTAGGGCTTTAGGAAATCGGAGAATGTTGAGTGGCCTTTACTACCGTATGTCGAAAGGAATGGATAGAATGGTGAATGGCCCTAACTAGCCTTGGTCTGAAGGAAAAGTTAAAATATTTGATGGCCTTTACTAAACTACGTCTGAAGGAAAGGTTAGAATGTTGGATGGCTTTTGCTAACCTTAGTTTTAAGGAAAGGTTAGAAAGTATTATGGCCTTTACTAACTATGTTCTGAAAGAAGGTTAGAATGTTGAGTGGCCTTTACTTCCATAGGTCTGAAGGAAAAGTTAGAATGTCGAATGACCTTAACTACTCTTGGTCTGAAGGAAAGGTTAGTATGTTGAATGGCCGGAAATACCCTAGTTTGAAGGAAAGGTTAGATTGTTGAATGGTCTTTACTAATCTAGGTCTGAAGGAAAGGTTAGAATGTTGGGTGGCATTTACTAACCATGGTCTGAAGGAAAGGGTAGAATGTTAAATGACGTTTACTAACTTTGTTCTGAAGGAAAGAATAGATTGTTGGATGGCCTTTACTAACCTAGGGCTGAAGGAAAAATGAAAATGTTACGTGGCCTCTACTACTGTAGGTGTGAAGGAAAAGGGAGAATTTCGAATGGCCTTCACTAAACTAGGTTTTAAGAAAAGGTTAGAATGTTTAATGACCTTAAATACCATAGTTTGAAGAAAAGGTTAGAATGTTGAATAGCCTTAAATACCCTAGTTTGAAGGAAAGGATATAATTTTGAATGGCCCTAACTACCCTAGGTATGAAATGAAAGATAGGTTAGTGTTGAATGGGCTCAAATACCTTAGTTTGGAGGAAAATTGAGAAGGTTGAATGGGCTTTACTAGCCTTGGTCTGAAGGAAAAGTTAGAATGTTGAATGGCCTTAACTAGAATTGAAGGAAAGGTTAGAAGGTAGAATGACCTTATCTAGCCTTGGTCATAAGGAAAGGTTTGGATGTTGAATGGCCTCAAGTACCCTAGACTTGAAAGAAAGGTTTGAATGTTGAATGACCTTAATTATTCCTTGGCCTGAAGGAAAATTAGAATGCTGAATGGCCTTAACTTGCCTTGGTCTGAGAGAAAAGATAGAAGGTTATATGACCCTAACTTGCCTTGATCTGAAGGAAAGGTTAGAGTGTTGAATGGCCTTAAGTAGCCTTAGTCTGAGGGAAAGGATAGAAAGTAGGATGGCTTTAACTAGCCTTGGTCTGAAGGAAAGGTTAGAATGTTGGATGTCCTTTACTAACCTAGGTCTTAAGGAAAGGTAAGTGTTGAATGGTCTTAACTAGCCTTGGTCTGAAGGAAAGGGTTAGAATGTTGAATGGCCTTAACAAAACTTGGTCTGAAGTAAATGTTAGAATGTTGAATGGCCTTAACTAAACTTGGTCTGAAGGAAAGGTTAGAATGTTGAAGGGCCTTAACTAGCCTTGGTCTGAAGGAAAGGGTTAGAATGTAGAATGGCCTTAACTAAACTTGGTCTGAAGGAAAGGTTAGAATGTTGAAGGTCCTTAACTAGCCTTGGTCTGAAGGAAAGGTTAGAATGTTGAAGGGTCTTAACTAAACTTGGTCTGAAGGAAAGGGTTAGAATGTTGAATGGCCTTAACAAAACTTGGTCTGAAGTAAATGTTAGAATATTGAATGGCCTTAACTAAACTTGGTCTGAAGGAAAGGTTAGAATGTTGAAGGGCCTTAACTAGCCTTGGTCTGAAGGAAAGGGTTAGAATGTAGAATGGCCTTAACTAAACTTGGTCTGAAGGAAAGGTTAGAATGTTGAAGGTCCTTAACTAGCCTTGGTCTGAAGGAAAGGTTAGAATGTTGAAGGGTCTTAACTAAACTTGGTCTGAAGGAAAGGGTTAGAATGATGAATACCCTTAACTAGCATTGATCTTAAGGAAAGGTTAGAATGTTAAATGGCCTTATCTATCCTATGTCGGAAGGAAAGGTTGACTGGCCATAACTAGGATTGGTCGAATGGAAAGGTTATAATGATAATGACCCTAACTAACCTAGTTTTAAAGGAAATGTTATTGTTGAATGGCCTTAAATAGCCTTGGTCTGAAGGAAAGGGTTAGAATGTTGAAGGGCCTTTACTAGCCTTGGTCTGAAGGAAAGGGTTAGAATGTTGAATGGCCATAACTAAACTTGGTTTGAAGGAAAGGTTAGAATGTTGAATGCCCTTAACTAGCATTGGTCTTGAGGAAAGGTTAGAATGATAATGACCCTAACTACCCTAAATTTAAAGGAAAGGTTAGACTGTTGAATGACCTCAAGTACCCTTGGTCTGAAGGAAAGGGCTAGAATGTCGAATGGCCTTAACTAGCTTTGGTCTTAAGGGAAAGTGAGAATGTCGAGTGGCCTTACCTAGCCTTGGTCTGCAGGAAAGATGTAAATGTTGAATGTCCTTTTGTATCCTTGGTCTGAAGGAAAGATGTGAATGTTGAATGGCCATAACCAGTTTTGGTCTGAAGGAAGAATTTATATGTTGAATGGCCTTAACTAGCCTTGGTCTAAAGGGAAGGTTAGAATGTTGAATGGCCTTAGCTAACCTTGGTCTGAAGGAAAGGTTAGAAGTTGAATGACTAGCCTTGGTCTGAAGAAAAAGGTTAGAATGTTGAATGGCTCAATCTCTCATCGGCAGCCAGTGACTTCATCGTTTCGTCCACACTTAAAATTCTCATTACTCCACCAAGTTGCTCATCCGCTTGTATAACCGTTGGTAAACATGGATTGCTAAGATATACCGTCTAGCACGGTATATATATATATATATATATATATATATATATATATATATATATATATATATATATATATATATATATATATATATATATATATATATATAGTGTATAGATATATTAACAAATAATAGGTGCGAAGGTGAATTAGTAATGAAGGAAGTATTGCTAGGAGGCGGTTTTAGCTTGTGTCACCTTTTGTGTTATGTTACGTTATACGCGATGATGTAACTAAATTTATTTACTGCAGCTCATGTAACATAGACTACTGAAGTGCATAGCAACATGTCATGTTTGTTACCCTCTGTGCTTCGATATGTGTCTCACACGTCTACTCTAGATTTGCACTGGAGTTACTGATATGTATAAAGTACATAGAAACTTGAAAACACCAACCGTTATACAACGAGTTTTTTTGGTGTCTCTTAAGATAACGTCGTTTTATCTCCTTTTATATATTTTTTTATTAAGTGCATTTTAAGTGTGTTACTATGTTGCTAAAAATGTTGTGTGCTGGATTATGTTACTATTAATGTCTGTAGTTTTCTGTTACCTTTTGTTCAATTTGGTGGTAAAATATAATAGTATATTATAATAGGTCTGGTGGAATTAAATAGCCAAGGTTGCTTCCTCTTTCAATAGGTCGATGAACATTCATTGTAAATTTAACTTGGAATATTGAGATAATGTGATGTTAGGGAATAAAGTTATGTATTAAAATGTCAATATGAAAATCAAATTAACTTTTTTTCTGTGTGCAAATTGCTTGTAGGAGATGATGCATGGAGAAGTATTGAATTAAAAAGATCAAGATAGAAACGACTGAAGAAATATAACCGAGGCACTTTGCGTCAATAGGCGTAGGACGAAATGCTAATCATTTTATCACTAATACATGTGGTTTACAATTTTTGACATAA
The DNA here is from genome assembly GCF_036898095.1 of Palaemon carinicauda. Classification (NCBI taxonomy): domain Eukaryota; kingdom Metazoa; phylum Arthropoda; class Malacostraca; order Decapoda; family Palaemonidae; genus Palaemon; species Palaemon carinicauda. The sequence continues at coordinate 105,914,482 of NC_090742.1, forward strand.
ACCGTAAGTACCCTTTAATATCGAATTCTTTCTGCCACGGGAAATTCCTTTGATAATAAATATTTTTTTCCCAGACAAGGACTCGGAACCCATGACCGATAGAAATAAGGATAAATCAGTGTATGGGTCTTGGGATAAGCATTAGACTAATTTCCTTACCCGAGCAGAAATATTTATTATTAACGTAATTTCCCTGTGGGTGTAGCATCTCATGGCAGAGTGAAATCGGCATTAAAGGGTATTTGGGGCTTATTCATTATATATATATATATATATATATATATATATATATATATATATATATATATATATATATATGTGTGTGTGTGTGTATGTATGTATGTATGTATGTATATATGTATGTATATCTATCATCTCCTACACTTATTGACGCAAAGGGCTTCGGTTAGATTTTGCCATTCGTTTCTTATCTTGAGCTTTTGAATCAATACTTCTCCATTCATCATCTCCTACTTCACGCTTCATAGTCCTTAGCCGTGTAGGCCTGGGTCTTTCAACTCTTCTAGTGCCTTAGGGAGCCCAGATAAAAGTTTGGTTAACTAATCTCTCTTGGTGAGTGCGAAGAGCATGCCCAAACCATCTTCATCTACCTTTCACCATGATCTCATCCACATATAGTACTCCAGTAATCTCTTTTAGTTGCATTAGTAGTCCTGTCCTGTCATTTAAGCATTTAACTCCCAATAGTCTTCTACGGGCTTTGTTCTCAAATCTACAAAATCTATTGGAGATTTTTTCATTGTCATACCACGACTCGATGTCCGATGTCCATACAGTAACACCGATTTCACTAAATAAATATATAGCCTAATTTTTATGTGTAATTTCAGACTATTTGATGTCCATATTTTACTTAGCCTAGCTATTGTCTGATTTGCTGTATTCAATCTTTCATTAAACTCAAGATCCTGTATTGGAGATCATAGTTCCTAAATATTTATATGATTCCACCTCATCAATCCTTTGTCCTTCCAATGATATTTTATTTTCCATTGCATATTCCGCTCACCTCATGTCTGCCTTTCTTCTATTGATCTTAAGCCCAACCTCATGTAATATTTCATGCATTTTGGTAAGCAAGCTTTGCAATTCCTATGGTGTTCTGCTAATTATTATTATTATGATTATTATTATTATTATTATTTATAATAATAATTATTATTATTAATCATTATTAATAATAATTTATTAAAAGTAATAATTATTATTTTTATTAGTAGTAGTAGTAATAATAGTAATAATTATTGTTATTATTATTATTATTATTATTATTATTATTATTAATTATTATTATTATTATTATTTTTTATTATTAATTATTATTATTGTTATTAATTAGTTTTATTATTAATTAATATTGTTAATAATAATTATTATTTTTATTATTAATAATTATTATTGTTAATCATCATCATTATTATTATAAATAATTAATATTATTATTATTATTATTATTATTATTATTGATGATTATTATTTTTATTATTAAGTATTATTATTATTGATTATATCATTTGATATCCATTGTTTTTTCCTTATAACTGCATGTCCCAAAACTTTACTACCAACTGACTGATGTATGTCCTTAATATCACATTCTTCATTAATTGACTGCTCTTCGCTTTCTTCTCAGCTAGTGTTCAGAGATGAAGTTATGAGCTCGATGCCTTTATATGACAACTTCCTCTGGTCTCATTTTTCGGAATCGACTGTATTTGGTATTGGAAAAGCCTGACTTTACCACTGAGAACCCTTTATTTTTCTTGAATATTGCTAAAATCTGAAAAATTTAGACCTGGTGTGACCTGTAAAACCGATTGTATTATTTTATCGGTTTTACAATTCAAGTTTTAAAACTGTGAAATTTTTGGTAGTATTTTTCAGCATGCTTTGTTGTATTTACTTTTTGTTTCTCGTGGAACTAATACTAATTGCCAATTAGTATCTTATATAGTTTTATGATTAATTATTCTTTGTTGTTAGATAACTGGATAATTCAGTTATCAGCTGTTGACGAAAAGATTTGTACATGACTAAAGGTTTTGGTAATATGGGCTGGCATCAAACTACTAAACTATGTCGAGAAGTGATGTTTTTACTCATAGACTGTTTTTGTTATACTCATATAAATACGTTTACATACATTGCGTTTAGTTTCTGTATATCTATTATGACAATACTTACAGCAGATTTATATAATCAATGCTTCTATTAATAATTTTTTAGCTTTTGTTTCACACTTTGACCTCGAATAACTGACATCCTCAATGTGCATTTAGTGGTAGATATTTTATCTTTCTAGTAATTAAACTCATATAGGTATTGTGAAAGCAACAAGTGATTTTTTTCCATTATTACGCTGGACTCTAGCTATATAGGTTCATAATCGGATTACGAAAGATAAAGAGGCTCTTCATTATGACTGTAGGCAAGTAAAGATATTAATTTAGTCCATTAAGAACCAACGGAGATTTGCTCAGTATATACCGTATGTATGTATGTATATACTGTATATATTATATATATATATATATATATATATATATATATATATTATATGTATATATATAAGATATATACAGTATATATATATATATATATATATATATATATATATATATATATATACATACATATATATATATATATATATATATATATATATATATATAGCTGCATATGTGAGTAATATAATATAAATACCTATG
>NC_090742.1:105919710-105927210 GCF_036898095.1 Palaemon carinicauda
ATATATACTGTATATATATATATATATATAAATATATATATATATATATATATATATATATATATATATATATATATATATATATCATTAACTCTTTTTATGCCTATTAACGCAAAGGGCCTCGGTTAGATTTCACCAGTCTTCTCTATCTTGAGCTTTTAAATTGAAACTTCTCCATTCATTGTCTACACGCTTCATAGTCAACAAACACGTAGGCCTGGTCTTCCAACTCTTCTAGTGACTTTTGGAGCCCAGTTGAAAGTTTGGTGAACTAATTTCCCTAACAATCTCCATCTACCCCTCACCATGATCTCATCCACATATGACACTCTAGTAATCTTTTTTTGTAGTTTTAATTTATTTCTAATCCTGTCCTGCCATTTAACTCAATATTCTTCTGAGTGTTCTGTTCTCAAAGCTACTAAATCTGTTGTATATTGTTTCTGTGTTATACCATGACTCATGGCCGTACAATAATATACAGTATGTTTTTATGTTGAGCATGCTACACGAGTCTCTTTTATAGTTAAAGTATGAAAGATCTGTTTTAATGTTGTAACTGCTCTTAAAATATTTTATTTTAATTGTTCATTACGTCTCATTCAGTTTATTTATTTCCTTTCCTCACTGGGCTATTTTTCCCTGTTGGAGCCCTGGGTCTTATAGCATCCTGCTTTTCCAACGAGGTTTGTAACTTAGCTAATAATAATAATAATAATAATAATAATAATAATAATAATAATAATAATAATAATAATGACAAGGGCAATTAGAGATTTCAGACCTCCCACTTTTCATATGCTGACTGTACAGTAAATGGTGAAAGTGCAATGTTGATCCAGAATCGGAATCTTGATGCATATCACCTCCAAAATTTCATGGTTTCTTCCGATGCATAAAATCTATATATTGTTAAAATTTGTTAAAATCCAATGTGTAATCTTTAAAACTGTTAAAAATACAAATCTGAAAAATTGATGGAGACGCCCATGGCTTAAGATATATCTGGTTGAAATTTCGTCAAAATCCGTCAATTTGTTTTGACGTAATCTTCCAAACTGTGAAAAATGTAAATCCTGATTTACAATCCGAATCCGGGTCATCTCCAAAATTTAATTGGGTCGTCCATGACCTAAGTATCATCATCATTATCATCTCCTATGTCTATTAAGGCAAAGGGCCTTGATTAGATATCGCCAGTCGTCTCTATTTTGAGTTATTAATTCAAAACTTCTCCACTTATCATCGCTTACTTCGCACTTCATATTCCTCAGCCATGTAGTCCTGGGTCTTCCAACTCTTCTAGTGCCTTGTGGAGCCCAGCTGAACGTTTGGTGGATTAATCTCTCTTGACGAGTGTGGAGAGCATGCCCAAAACATCTCCATCTACCCCTCACCATGATCTCATCCACATATGGGGCTCGAGTAATCTCTCTTGTAGTTCATTTCTAATTCTGTCCTGTCATTTATCTCCCAATATCTATTTGGAGGCTTTGTTCTCAAATTTACTACTGGAGATTATTTCATTGTCTACCATGACTCATGTCCATAGAGTAACACCGATCTCACTAAGCTGATATATAGTCTGTTTTTTATATGTAATTTTAGGCAATTTGATTTCCAAATTTTACTTAACCTAGCCATGGTTTGATTTGCTTTTTTCAATCTTTCACTAAACTCTAATTCTAAAGACCCTGTATTGGAGATCATAGTTCCTAAATACTTTAATAATTCAACCTCATTAATCCTTTCTCCTTCTAAGGATATTTCATCTTCCATTGCATATTCCGTTCTCATCATCTCTGTCTTTCTTCTATTTATTTTGAGCTCAACCTCTTGTGATATTTCATGCATTCTGGTAAGCAAGCTTTGCAAGTCCTGTGGTGTTCTGCTAACAAGGACAGCATCATGAACATACTCTGAGTCTGCTAAATTCCTATCACCAATCCAGTCCAATCCTTCTCCATCATCTCTGACAGTTCTACGCATTACAAATCCATGATGAGGATAAACAACATTGGTGACAACACATTCCCTTGGCAGTACTCTGCTGTTCACTGGAAATTCATGTGATAAGACTCCACTATCATTAACTTTGCGCTTGCTATGCTCAAGAACAGACTTAATCAAAATCACATATTTAAGAGGAATTCCATAATAATGCAGGTCTCTCCACAAAATTGGCCGGTGCACACTATCAAAGGTTTTTTCATAGTCCACAAATGCCATCAAAAGTGGATTTCTATATTCTACGCATTGCTGTACAACATCTCTCAAAATGAAAATTTGGTCAGTGCAACTTCTACATTTTCTAAATCCTGCTTGTTCATCTCTCAGCTTTTCATCATTTAGAATAAGCATACTGTATATTTTTTATAACAACTGACGTAAATATTAGGCCTCTGTAATTATTGCAATCAGTCAGGTATAATTTTTTTGCCCTTTTCACCAACACACACAGCTCCCATTCATCAGGTTTTGCCTCTTCATGCCACATTCTACAAAATAATCTAGTAAGTATTCTGGGAGTCAACTTCATTCTCGGCCAGTATCATCACGGTAGTGATTTCATCGTATCCAGGGGCTTTCCATCTCTCGTTTTTTTAGGATAGCTTCGACTCCAAACACACTGAATTCATTCATGGGTAAGTCTAGGTCTTTATCCCCTTCAGGTATATCAATCAAATTATTCCCTTCATATCTCCTATTCATTACCTCCCTAAAGTGTTCCATCCAATGTAGTCTTTCTACATCATCTGTTGTTATAGCAGCTCCATATCTCTTTTTGATGGGCATATGCTTCTTCTTTGACCCAGTCGAGATTTCATTAATAATTCTATGAGCGATTCTTACACCATAGCCACAGCCACTTCCAGAATTCATAGCGTTGTCAGTTTCATCTTCTTTTCTATCTAAATATTCTCTCCAGTCATTCCTGGCTTTTCTATTGACCTTACTATCAATCCTGTATTGCCAAGCATGTTCTACTTTGTAATTTTCATTACTTCCTTGAAAACTTTCAACAATCAATTTTTGTCTTTGTCTACTTTTTATAGTATCTTGAGTATCATTTAATATCCATGGCTTTCTCCTTGTAACTGCGTGTCCCAAGACTTCACTACCAACTGACTGATAAGGTATATGTTCTTCATGTCAAATCATTCTTCATTAATTGTCTACTCTTCGTCTCTTAAAGTCTTTAAGAATGCAAATCAATTCCTAACTTCAATTGCAAATATTTCTCTTTGGTCTTGATAAATTTTAAATGTATCAATCCTAGGTATTCTATCTACCTTTCTTTTGGGTGCTTTCAGTTTTAATTTCAGTGTGGCAATGAGGAGCTGGTGATCACTACCAATATCTGTACATCTATAGCTTCTTACATTTCTCAGAGTTCTCTCTTTATTAATGGCAATGTGATCTATTTGATTTTTGTAATTGCTACATGGTGAAGTCCATTTATATTTGTAGATGTTTTTGTGTTGAAAAAGAGTACCTCCAATGACAAGATTGTGTGCTGAAGAGAAACTTATGAAATGTGCTCCATTTTCATTTGCAACTTCGCCAAGACCCTCGACACCCATCACATTCTCTATCCCTCGATTATTCTTTCCTACTTTAGCATTGAAGTCGCCAATCACAATTTTCATATCTCTAGGATCTCATCTGTTACACTCTGTAGTTCTTCATAGTATTCATCTTTCCTTTCTTCAGGGGAATCATTTCTTGGTGCATAGCAAACTATGATACTCATATTGCACTGCTTTGATTTGAACTTTGCTAGTAACAATCTGCTATTTACAGCTCTGCACTCAGTTAATGCCTTTTCTGCTCTTGGTGACATCATCATTCCTACCCCTTTTCTTCCAACCTCATCTGATCTTCCTGAGTAGATATATATATATTGCCTTGGTCTAAAGTTTCCTTACCAATCTCCTCACAACTTGTTTCAGTTAGGGCCAAGATATCCAAACTATATTTCACAAATTCGCTCTCCACTTGCTGTAACTTCCCAAACTGATTCACTGTTCTGACATTCCAATTACCTATTTTAAAATTTTCTTTAGTATTTATAAACCTGGAGATTCTTAGCACCCCGGTATGCCCGAGACTGGGGCCCATTCTGCCATATTCTCTTTCCACGACTGACTAAATCCATAGAGGATTCATTAGGTAGATACATCACAGGATAGCCAGTTCCTTGTGATGCGCATTGCCTATCTAACTAAGGCAAGTGACCCCTGCCGGTCCATACTAATTCTAGTAAGATCAACCACCAGGCGTCATTACTCCAAGTTGCTTATCCGCTTACACGAGTATAACCGTTGGCAAACATAGATTGCTAAGATATACCGCCTAGCACTATTTTATGAGTTGAAAATTTTGTCCAAATCCGTTGAGTAGTTTTGATGTAATTGTGTCCACAGACACACTGACAAATAAATAAATAAATTAATTATTAATTAAACCGACTCGAAAATGTCACCGCCTTGGCGGATTTAATAATGATATATCAGTGCGTTTGTACTGTATGTACTGAATTTTTTTTATTGTTATTGTTACGCTAACAATGCCAATGATGATTATAATAATGATGATGTGTGTTGAAAACTTTTATTTCTTGTTGCTTAATGACACATGCGTCTGGGTTCCCTTTCATCCAAGACTACTGATTCCTTAAGTAAACAAAATTGCCTCGTGATACAGAAAATGATAGGTGTACCAGGGGAATCATATTGTGATTTATTCTAGTGACGAAGAGGTTTACTTTTTTATTTTGAGTTATACCTGATTTTTTCAAGTCAAGTAATGAATTGTAGTTACATACAATGAAGAAAAACTTCAAATTTTAAAAACTATGGGCACCTGAATCACTTATGAAGATGAATTTGTCAACATACTATATATATATATATATATATATATATATATATATATATATATATATATATATATATATATGTATATATATATATATATATATATATATATATATATATACCCTGTATAAATATACATGTATATATACATATATTTATATATATATATACACTATATATAGATATATATATATATATATATATATATCTATATATCTATCTATATATATATATATATATATATAGATATATGTATATATGTATATATAGATATATAGATATATATAGATATATATATATATATATATATATATATATATATATATATATATATGTATATAGATATATATATATAGATATATATATATAGATATATATATATATATATATATCTATATGTCTATATATATATATATATATATATATATATATATATATATATATATATATATATATATATATATATATATATACACACATGCGCGTTGGTGTGTGTAAATATACACTATATAAACATGAGATTTTATAGATATGGCATTTGTGTGAGTTTAGATAGCAAGGTCTATAGAATACATTCTATAGACCTTGATAGACAATTACAGTGTTTTGCCATACATGAAAATCTATATGGAAACGTATAGATTTAATAGAGTTTTGTCATTTATGAAAATCTATAAGGAAACGTATAGATTTAAAAAATGATAATACGAAAATTAGAAAAGAAACATGTCTCGTGTAAAACAACAAAAAAGAAAGTTGAAAGATGCTACAACTTGAAGTGGCCATTCTTCCTCTGTGAATCACTCTTGCCAGCCACCTGTAAATGCAAGAGAATTTGCGCAGAAATCAGTTATTGGCTTTCATGTGCACTAGGCCTATCACTTCATTTCCATTAAGAATCATATCGACTCTTCACAATGTACACAGAAATTCGCTTAAAGGTAAGCTATTCGTGGGGATAAGACTGAAGAACTAACTTACTGTACACGAATAGATGAATATATTCATGATGCAGCTATTTATCTATCTTTTATCGTTTTATAGAAAGTGGCTCAGTAGGAAAAAACTAGGGCCTATTTGCTACTAATACGACTACATTTATCGTTTCACAGTTGAGGATTAACCTTTTGTATTGAAAGTTCTGACAACATTAGAAGTATCATGTGCGCATGCTCGGATGATTCATCAGCATCGGATCATTCATATCTCGCAAATGATGCGCAGTTTTTTTTTAGCTCTTCCACTGCGTACAATATATCTAGCCTCTCCTAGGTTTTCCTTCCTTCTCAAAGCATTTACGTTCTCTTAACCAACCTTCGTTCAAGACATCTATATATTTATCTTTTCCCCTTCGTTAACTTTGTACTTTATCGTATCTTCACATTTGAAACTTTATCAATCTCACAAACCCTGCATATAAATTTACCTTGCAGATAATTCCTACAGTCATTTGCAACTTTTTTTTTTATATTTCCTTCGCATACCACGTCTACACTTCATTCCTGCACTCCTGTCAACGTTAATTGCACCTGCTTTCCAATAATTCACAATCTTACCCTTACTCTTGCCATGATCAACTTTTGTATCTTCGCCTCTTATAAACACTCTCAAGAATGGAAGGGTGGGAAATGTATTCTTAGATACGCACGAAGGTCTCATGAAACTATTTCAGCTTTAGTTCTCAGCGAATGTTGACGCATACTGTGCTATACTGTTTTCATGTTAGATAGGCTTGTAAACAATTTAATGGCTCGTGGTAAAACCCCCAACGTTGTAATGGTACGTTAACTTATCGTATATTTCTCATAAGACAAATTGTCATCAAATGTTTACGCTGTTATTGCAATGTAGACTATCACAAAAAATGAAAGCCCTTTTTTCATAAGTTTTACGAAGAGAGGTTATCATTGTCGATAAAACGCAAAGCTGAAGTATCAAGCTATTCCTCTGTTAGAAAGATAAGCGTTATCGTCGCCATCACCGCACGAGAACCTACAGTATCTAGCTTGAATACGTGAATTGCTATCTTGCGTAACAGTCTTTGGTGGTTTGTGGAGTTTTGCTCGGTTTAGAGATATGATTCAATGGGTAATTTTATAAGCAATGTCCTTTGTTATTACTATAGTTAACGGAATAACACTTTTTAGAAATTATTTGCCCATATGGTTGCTATTTGATTTGGTTGCTGAAGTTTATTTTACGTTTGGTTCTTTATCGCTTTCTTTGTGTAGTTTAAACTTTCGGTTATTACTGTTATTAATATTGCAAGCTTTGGCAATTGTGAGTTATCAAGGGAAGTTTAATACTGGTCCTTATGCATAATGCTGACGTAAAGATTTTGCTGGTTCATACACATTTATTTCCAGATAATTTCCGGATGGTAGAACCGATAGGAGTGCATTAACATTCAACCGCTTTTAAGGTTTTGAAATAGAGCAGATGGAAGTCATTTTAATGAATTTGCTTTCATATCACAAAAAAACAACAAGCACCGTTCCCCTTAATGGATAAAGTTTCTTAGAACATCGATTAAGGTACAAATACCTAATAGAAATGAACGATTAATAGAGGTTTGCAGTTCTGTCAAGAGTACGAAAAGTGAAAATTAATGGATTGCGTG
>NC_090742.1:105932210-105944710 GCF_036898095.1 Palaemon carinicauda
ACATTGTCCTTGAGACCGACCTTAAATGCATATGATCAGTGCCCAAGACCCCTCTCCACCCAAGCTGGGACCAAAGAAGGTCAGGCAGTGGTTGTTGTGGACTTAACTCTTTAGGTAAACCTATAGGCTCCCCCAAACACACACCCCTGGTTCACACGGATGGTGAAGTTGTAAATACTAGAGGAAACTTCTAATCCACGAATCATTCATTCATCAAGATACGATATCTACCAGGCCGCACAACCCTTTATGCTACGCAAAACTACTACTACTGTTATTATTATTATTATTATTACTACTGTACTTGCTAAGCTATAACCTTTGTTGGAAAAGCAAGATGCTACAAGCCCAGGGGCTCCAACAGGGAAAATAGCCAAGTGAGGAAAGGAAACAAGGAAAAATAGAATACTTTAAGAACAGCGACATTAAAATAAATATTTCCTATATAAACTATGGAACTTTAACAAAACAAGAAGAAAAGAAGTAAGATAGAATAGTGTGCCCTAGTGTACCCTCAAGCAAGAGAACTCTAATCCAAGATAGTTGAAAACCCTGGTACAGAGGCTATGGCACTACCCAAGTCAAGAGAACAATTGTTTTGATCTTGGAGTGTCCTTCTCCTAGAAGAGCTGTGCTTCTTATAGCTGAAGAGTCTCTTCTATCCTTACCAAGAGGAAAGTATCCACTGAATAATTACAGTGCAATAGTTAACCCCTTGAGAGAAGAAAATTTGTTTGGTAATCTCGGTGTTGTCAGGTGTATGAGGACAGAGGAGTATATGTAAAGAATAGGCCAGACTATTCGGTGTATATGTAAAGAATAGGCCAGACTATTCGGTGTATATGTAGAGAAAAGGAAAATGAACCGTAACCAGAGAGAAGGATCCAATGTAGCACTGCCTGGCCGGTCAAAAAAACCCATAAAACACTAGCGGTAGTATCTATGTTTCTTGGGTATATTGTTCTATAGAATCATTTTCAGAAGTGCAATGAAAGCCTCTATAAAATATTCGGAAGTCTCTTGTTTTATATCCGTTCCTGCCTGGTTTCTGCCATCTTGATGCCCATCCTCTTTCCAATTTCACTTGATAGTGGAACTTCAGGCTTTCTTTGCATCAGTTTCGCTATGGTACTCATTGACGTTTACTGTGTTCTGTGGAGATAAGTAGGTCTGTATCAGATATATTTTTTCTTAGTTTTTACACACACATATGCGTAAAAATCACAGAAAAACGTGATGCTTAGACGCAAAGAAAAAATAATAACCACAGCGATAATGAAAATCTCTAGTGAATCCTTACTTCAAGAGAAGTCATCTTGAAGAAGTAAATCGAAACCAATTAGAATTTACTCTATATTCATTTTCAACAGAAGTTATTTTTCACACACACACACACACAAATATATATATATATATATATATATATATATATATATATATATATATGTGTGTGTGTGTGTGTGTGTGTGTTGGTACATGCAAACGTAAAACAAAATATATTATACAAGCACACAAAAAGCGTTCGGGACATGGTTACCGTTCCCATGCAATTTTCCGTCCATCATAGTTGCCATCAACACAATGAACCAACTACTATGAGCATATTTCGAATGTTCAATTTAACAGGCCTGGGAGTTATTTTACCTTGGTGGAATTCCAACTTATTTAAAAAAAAAAAATATTAGACCAATGAGATTTCGCCAACCACTACCGACTGCGTGGACAGATTACGATATATATGTATATATATATATATATATATATATATATATATATATATATATATATATATAAATATATATATATATATATATATATATATATATATATATATATATTTAGTGTGTACGTATTTATGTAAGCATATAACTATATAGACAAATGATTGTGTGTGTGTATGTAAGCATGACACGTTTTGCGAAAACTCATTCCTTGAACCTTTTGTTTTATGATGTTATGTTTAAAAGCCTTATAATTAAAACTGACACTGCGCGATACCACAGAAATGTCATCTTCTGACAATGACTTTAATTAGAAACAGCTAATTTGTTCTCCGACAGGGAGTGGAAGGAGTGTAACCCCGTGGAAGTTTTAACGCCTAGTTATTATATTGGATTTCGTTTGCGAGGGAACTTGAGGATGAATGACTTGCATATAGCTTACTAACAGGATGTGCCGTGAGTGTCAGTGTCGGTGTTGCGGCGTACAATGGCAAAACGCAACTCGCAGCGCACGCCTTCCTGAAGGGCTTGTCAAGTGTGAGATGTGCGCAGAGTTGCCTTAGTGGCACTTCACTCCTCAAGGTTTTGTTATGGAAGGGTATCCGTTTACCATTTAGCTTGAAAGAGGCCCTGGGTTTGGTTAGCTGGAGAAAAGGGTACGTAAAGATGCTTTTAGAGAAAAGAGGAGAAAGAATACTATGACCCCGAGAAAGGAGAAGCTCTTGGCACCATTCCAGAAAATGTAGCTGGAAGGGGGATAGAGGTGGAAGAAGGGCATCGGGATGGGAAGATGGGGGGCGGGAAGAAAGGCGACGTCTTGCACTAGAGATCACAAATTAAGAGACTGGCGACTCATGGCCGAAAGATTTACATGGCGTTGTCTGTGCTAGCTCTCCGTTGAGGTTCCATTCTTTTTTTTTAAATGAGCCAAAAAGAAATGTGATAGAGGAAAGACTTCTTGTTTTGTTTTGGAGATCTAACTATGAGGCCTTTTAAGGACATCATGGAATGTGTACGGTAGCTCTGAAATCATAGTTACATGTAGGTTGAAAGATTGAGAGTTAGTCGCTCACCCTGTCTTTATACTTTTTAGTTCAGTGAAGTGCAGTATGTGGATATTGCCAAGTTTATCCACCTTATGCCATTAATATATTTTGATTATAATTACTATTGTATTTAAAAAGTAGATTATAACCGCAGAATTATCTCTCTCTCTCTCTCTCTCTCTCTCTCTCTCTCTCTCTCTCTCTCTCTCTCTCTCTCTCTCTCTATATATATATATATATATATATATATTATATATATATATATATATATATATATATATATATATATATATATATATGAATAATTCCTTGTGCGAATGCGTGAATACCGCTCTTGCTTATTGAATAAACCATGCAGCCTAATCATAACATGGAATTATTCCTTGAATGCTTTTAATTGGAGTGCAGTTGTAATGCTTCCTTTGTAATGCAATTATATACTGCTTCATTTACTTGCACATAGTAGAATATATGGTCTGATAAAAAGATTTTGTGTTTGTATTCAGGATTTCCTTTTTTTTTTATAATGTTTTACAACATAAAATTATGTTTTATGACTAAAATGGACCCTCCTGATAAATCTGTAAGTTCCACAATTTTTTTTAGACATTTTGCTTTATTGTGGTGATAGTATTTTTACCTAAAATTGAATTTTGAACATATTTCTCTTTGTAATTAAGCCTCTTTATAGATATCTTGGTATTATAGATGCATATTGTTGTATATGTACAGTATATTAGAGAGAGAGAGAGAGAGAGAGAGAGAGAGAGAGAGAGAGAGAGAGAGAGAGAGAGAGAGAGAGAGAGAGAGAGAGAGAGAGAGTGGTAATGCCTCAAGTGGATTAATCTTTCTGTAGCATCAAGAACAATGACAGCAACAGAAACAGCGTCGGCAATGGTGCAACAACAGCCACAGGAAAAGGGTGAAATGAGACTTTCCGCTCTTTCAGAGTGCGTCTCCTTGTTCCTGTCCCGTTTATAGGACACCATCGTAGATGTTGCCTTGAAAACGGGGTCACATGGAAGGAGGTGGAGAGGTATTGCGAAGTTTGGCACAAATTAGTCCTCATACCAGATTTTGAGATCCCGCGGGTATAGGACAGGATGGACTAGGAATACCCTCATTCCGGGCATACATTCATCGTGCAGAGTTTATATTTGAGAGAATGTGATACTTTTTAGCTAAGTGGCTAAGTGAACGTTCTCTTGGAACTTTTGGTGGGAAAATGTTGATATGAAGTCTGATTGCAACGAGAGTTTAAATTTAAATAGCTGTGATAGACTCATGGTTAATTTTGGTCGTTATTATTGGTCCCATTTTGTAATGAAAACTTTTCATGTGCTGTTAGATTAAAAACTTACTAGGTTTATTAAGAATCCAAGGTTTATTTACAATGACTGTGACTACTATAAAGCTCAGTATAAACATACGTACTTTTATTCCAACACGGAATGTAATATATATATATATATATATATATATATATATATATATATATATATATATATATATATACATATATATATATGTGTGTGTGTGTGTGTGTGTGTAAATATCAACCACAATGGCATTCAATACCGAATTCTACCGGGGAAATATTTATCCACTGGAATTCATGTATGGTAATAGCTTCTGGCTGGCAAGAGATTCGAACTCTTGCCACTCAGCCGAAAACATGCCTGTGAGGACTCTACCAACTGAGCTATCAAGAGATATATAAGTTTATTACAAGTCACATGTACATATTCCTGTCGAAATCAGGAATCTGTTCTTAGACTTGAAATGAACCCATCTCCACCATGATGGCAGAATTCGGATTTTGCAACACGTGGTTATTCAAGATGAATATATATCAATAACAGTCGTGATTTTAATTAATGTAAATATCAACCACAATGACATTTAATACCGAATTCTACCTTGGGAATATACATTCACTGGAATTCATCTATGGTAACAGCTTTTGGCTTGGTAGAGATTTGAACTCGTGCCACTCAGCCGAAACCATACCTGCGAGGACTCTACTAACTAAGTTTTCTAGAGAGATATTAGTTTATGACAAGTCACCGTACATATTCCTGTAGGAATCAGGAATCTGTTCTTAGACTTGAAATCAACCCATCTCCACCATGATAGCTGAATTATTAGTTGCAACACGTGGTTATTTAAGATGAGTATATATATATATATATATATATATATATATATATATATATTATATATATATATTATATATATATATATATATATATATATATATATATATATATATATATATATATATATATCACTAACACTCGTGATTTTAATCAATGCAAATACCAGCCACAATGGCATTTAATACCGAATTCCACTTAGGGAATATATATCCACTGGAATTCATTTATGGTAATAGCTTCTGGCTGGGCAGAGATTCGAACTCATTCCACTCTCTCGAAATCATGCCGGCGAGGACTACGATTTTAACAGGAGAGAGAGAGAGAGAGAGAGAGAGAGAGAGAGAGAGAGAGAGAGAGAGAGAGAGAGAGAGAGAGAGAGAGAGATATCCCGTTTCACCAAGACCCTAAACCCTAGCAAACCAGATGATAATTTGTTTATTCTGTAAGGCGTTATGTAGAAATTCCAACTCGCCAGCAAGTGGTACATAGGTAAATAATGATACAACGTTATACTGACAATCTTAGGAGAACTATTGCCCTGTACATTGTTTAATTTTAAAATACAATTTACAATGTTTCTTAAGTTTGACTATGGAAATGGATTCACTCAATGTTTTTATTTTTCCATTTGTTATATATATATATATATATATATATATATATATATATATATATATATATATATATATATATATATATATATATATATTTGTGTGTGTGTGTGTGTGTGTGTGTGTGTGTGTGTGAGCAGTTTCTGAAATAAAGAATTATTACCCAAATAAGTGTCATATTTTGCAAAACAAGACAGTGTTTGAGGTGGTCATTAAATTTTATGTGGAAAGCCACCCATCTTCCATTTATCACACTTCCTTCAGGTAAGCGCAACAAGTAAATTAATATTTCATCCAACTAATCAATTGCTAGCAAATGATTTTACTGCTAGAGAAACATTATTGAAATTATAAAAAAAAAAAAAAACAATTCTCACCAACAGGTACAAAATGAAAGATGCTACTTTAAGAAACTCGTATCATCAGACTTGCTGTATTTTTAACCCTGATACGAATTCGCCTGAAGAGAATCTCAGTGACAATCAGAATTATGAGTATAAAGTATTTACACTTTCACACAAATTTTAGGTCGAAACACATGTAGTTGAGAAGTGTACAACTAGTGTTAGCGTTGCAATGAATATTTAAAACATCAAGTTAAAAAAATGACGCTCATTCTTCTTGTCTTTAGAGGTTTGCAGTGATCATCCACTAACAATGGCCACAATCTAATTTTTTATACCAAGTAAGGGTATTTAAGTCATTCTACCCTTCCCATTTATCCTTGATTTGTCTGAAGTTGAATTTGACAGAGTCTTTCTCAATGCAAAGAAATCTTTGGAGAGCACCTGACATCAAAGTTCTGGTTAGCAGCGACGTTCTGTTCTCCCAAGCGGTCCTATTATTCCAATTAGTCACCACATTGCTATTCACTTTGAGTAGACATGAAATTATGACACTGCTAGCATGGAGTCACTGTTTTACCCTTCTGCTCTGTAGTATCGACAGAGAGAGAGAGAGAGAGAGAGAGAGAGAGAGAGAGAGAGAGAGAGAGAGAGAGAGAGAGAGAGAGAGAGAGAGAGAGCCCGTTTTACCAAGACCCTAAACCCTAGCAAACCAGATGATAATTTCTTCATATGCAACGAACAAAGTCAATTGATAATTTACTAGTTCTTGAACATACCTACTATGCATTTCAGGCAAAAAATTGTTTTTTTTTTTCTAACATCTGTATTACTAATTACTTGATCAAAATGGTATTTTGACACAGCACCTTATTGACCTCACCCTAATTTTTGATAGTTTAATGCACAGGCTTGTGTGGAATAAACAAAAGCTGTAGAATACAAACAGAATTATGCTGTGACACAAATGATTACAGTATTTAAAACTATAATGAAAAATCTATAAACTACATAATTTGTTGGATTGAAATTTTACAATTACACTCACACATATATAAATAAATATATATATATATATATATATATATATATATATATATATATATATGTATGTATGTATATATATATATATATATATATATATATATATATATATATATATATATATATATATATAAGGAGTAAATTATAGGGTAAATATTAAGATTTACTTATTAATATGCTTGTGTTTCTTATGCCACATTGTGTTATTGTGTGTCCAACAAACCTGAAGTTTCTCTTACCTGTTAAGACTAATCCTTAGTTTATTTTTAGCTTGTTCCTTTCTGTATATGGAATGGAGACGTAATGCAAATACATTTCTGATTTTACTGGGGCAAATTAACATGCCAGTCATGAATACGATGGGAAAACCTCCTCAGTAAAACAAACACTGAGACAACAAACTGCTTAGGCACAAACCATAGCAGATACCCAAATTACGTTTGTTAATGGTAGAGCGAGCAAATACGCTGTAAAAATTTTAGGTCAACTTTATAACACGTGATTACATTTACTATACCTTTAAAGAGGGGTAAAGCCCATCAATCCTATCTTTGGTAAACGTGTTTCATTATTTTTACACAGTTGAAGGAAGCCCTCAGGGCAGGTTCATCATGTTAGACGAAATACAACAATATCATGAAATGTTAATAAGAATTATAACAAGGATCCAACATATCAGTTCTATCAGTTATTAACAAATATAACAGGTTACAGAAAAGGTAGAGTAAGCGACACCAGAGAGACTAGGAAAAGGTGTTATTGGAGGGATAGGAGGGTCTACACAGAGGGAGGAAAGGGGACGGGGGAGTGTAGGCATTCAAATTGCTACACCTATTTAGCCGATTCACCTGACTTGGGCTTTATTATGACAAGAGTAAACGCCTTAATTACCGAGAATTGCCAATGCTTTAAAGTATAAAAAATTAGAGGGAGGTCTATAGAGTCCTGTGTCAAAGTACCATTCTGATTAAGTAATTAGTATGGCAGATATTTACGAAAAAAACACTATTTTTTATCTGAAATGCCTAGTAGGTTGTTTTAGATAAAATACTGGAAGTGAACTCTACGTTTTGTCACGCCACCACATATTTTATTCATATGCTTAATGTTTAATTTTGTTTAAAGAATGTTTTATTACCCGGCAACCTACGTTCGTTCATGTAAGTGGTGCAATATCTGTTGTACCGTAATGCTTATGTTTGCGGACTGCAATAATTGTTGACATTACATCCTTTTATTTGGTGCATGACCATTCTGTTCCACACCCTCCCTCCCCTAAGGCTTTGTTTATAACGGGTAAGTGGCAATTTCCGTTTGAATGATCACATTTCTCACTCATTTTGTGGACTAGATATTTGGCGTTTTTGGTTTTATGATTGACCACGTTATTTTAAATCTCCAATAGATTCGTGATCATCAATTGAGTATTAAATGATGTTCTATACCGATCATACATGCTCTCTCTCTCTCTCTCTCTCTCTCTCTCTCTCTCTCTCTCTCTCTCTCTCCTCTCTCTCTCTCTCTCTCACACACACATAAAACACAGGAGAGATTCCATATCCATATGGACCTTGTCAAGTTCTTTCTTGTTTTGTCTTTTTTATCGAACTTATTTTCATTAACGTAAATCAGGAATTACAGGGTTGAGAGTTTTACATATGAAAATTTCAATGACTTTCTATTCAAATAATGGATGGTAATTTAGTCTTTGAAGAGTTATTACTAAATAATTCCTGCCATCGATTTTCGTGTTTTTTTATATAATTCGAATATGCGGTAGCTCTTCAGTTACGTAAGAAACTTAATATAAATGGAAGTGAATTATTTTAAATCGATAGTAATATGTCATACCTTTAAGCCGTGTGTAAAAGGCTGAAAAGATTACGAATACAAGGAAGAAATCTATATTAGATAACAATTCCTTGTATGGGCAGGAAAATGCTAGTAGAAATCAGACATAATGACAGCTTGGCTAAGTACATGATTACAAATAATAGCAGGCAGAGAAGGATTGCCATTATCACTTCTTGGGATACTTTCCTACTCATAGGGAAGATCAACTTGATCCAAGAACAACTTCCTTCTTCTTCTTCTTTTTTTTTTTTTTTTTTTTTTTTTTTTTTTTTTTTTTTTTTTTTTTTTTTTTTTTTTTTTTTTACCAATACCTTTGAAGAGTGTGGTTGTTGTCATCCAGAAGTTGACTATTCAACGTCCTAATGCCAAAAAGGAAACTGCCGTTCGTTTTTGTTCTTATTTCCGAGGTCGTTGGTAGCACTTCGGTGTACAGGGTAGTAATAAAATTATTTTATTAGTATTTTACCTATTTTCTGTTCCTTTGGATGTAGTAACCTTTACTTGTGATGATAATGTTGATTTTAGAAAAGTTGTTTTCAATTTTAATAATGAAGAAAGTTTTAATATAAACGAAGGCAGATACTAAGTAAGCCTCTCTGGAACCTTTTCTTCAGCGTATCTAATAACCACTTCGTCAAATTAAAGAAACTCTGGAACACTGGTAACACTTGCATGGTGTTCTCTAGAAGTAACCAGCTGGAATAAAACTACTGGAGTACCGAGTAGTATTGAGCCTCATGATGGTGAAGGCCTGACTATTAGAATTAACTGAATTATTATTAACATAACGTTCCTAATATTTGTATTATCATATTAATACTCCCCATAACAATTGTTATTAATAAAAAAAAAAAAAAAAAAAAAAAAAAAAAAAAAAAAAAACATAAATTTCCAACCATCTCATCGTGACACCCCTCCCACTAAAGAGTCAGTTCCTTTTCATTTGCGTAAGGAAACTATGAATCCTTTTGACCCTAAAATGTAGATCTTGTTGTACAAGTCCTGATATCTTCCTCTTGCTAAGAGTCAATTAAGAAAGAGGAGGTCAGGAGTTTTAAATTTAATATTGGCTGTTGCTAAGGGGGATCATTTTGTTTAACTATTGGTAAATATTTCTTTGGATTCCATTGTGTTTAATATTAGAGGTAACAGAGATTAACAAATATTTTTTTTTTTCTAGTTTGTGTACTTTTTCTACTTCTATATTGAGCTTCATTAAAATAAGTTATGATTTCTACTTTATGGTTAATTCTCATGATTTTCCTTATGAAAAATGTGTACAGCTAGGAGTTATTAGAAAGGCAAAGTGCAGATTTCTGAAACAATGTTTGAACATAAAACATCAGACCCAAAATGTAAAAACAGGTAATATATGTGAAGAGGACTTATCAATAAAAACTTTTTAATAAATAAAGTAGGTTGATCGTCTGACAGAACGCAGGCTCTTATGCATGAGCTGTCCAAAAGAAAAATGGTCTTTCAATGAAACCAGCACAAACCCAGGACGTCAGTAAGGATGAATTGAGAACCTGCTCCACTGAGCAACTGCCGGACGGGAAGGAGTAAAGAATTGAAAAGTCCACGGGGTCTGCCTACCGCAATTCAGTGTCCCCAAGTCAGCACATCTCGGGTCTTCTCTGTTAACATCCTCTGAGAGTCAAAGGGTAAATTGCAACAGCATAAATAAACTTGTATATCTCTCTATCTATCTATATATCTATCTACCTATCTATCTATATATCTATCTCTCTATCTATCTATCTATCTTTTAGCACTTGTTGGAGAATTGGTAATGTTACTCCTCTATGTAAATGTGTTTGTGGTAGCTTAAGTCCCACTGATTACCGCCCAATTTCCATAACTCCCATATTATCTAAAGTTTTTGAACGTCTTCTGGCAAAACGTCTTAATAGGTTTTCTGAAGGTAATCATCTATTCCCTAGTTTGCAATTTGGTTTTCGTAAAGGCCTTGCAGCATGTGATGCCCTTCTTACAATCTCCAGTGCTGTACAGAAATCCCTTAATTGTGGTCAGGAAGTTCGTATGATTGGCCTTGATTTTAGTGCTGCCTTTGACCGTGTTAATCATGAGGCCCTTGTTTTCAAACTCAAAGATTGGGAGTGGGTGGGTCAATTCTTAGCATTATTATTGATTTTTTAAGTAATAGATCTCAAAGAGTTGTTGTTCCACAGAGTAGAGTTCTTGGCCCATTACTTTTCATACTGTATACCCATGACATGTGGTTTGGCCTAGAAAACAAGCTTGTTGCATATGCAGATGATGTTACTCTCTTTGCATCAATTCCATCCCCTGAATGTAGATCTAGGGTTGGTGAATCCCTTAATAGAGATTTAGCTAAAATTAGTGCATGGTGTGAATTATGGGGGTATGAAGTTGAATCCTAACAAAACTCAAAGTATAATTGTAAGTACGTCAAGGACGGTGGCTCCTCAACATCCGGATCTCAGTATTGATAATGTTACTTTCAATTTGTATGACTTCAAATTTTAGGTGTGATTCTCGACAGTAAAAATTACTTTTGAGAAACTCATATAGGTCTGTGTCTTCTTCACTTGCACAAAAGATTGGCTTATTGAGAAAGTCTTTTAAGATTTTCGGTGATCAATCTATTCTGAAGAAGTGTTTTAATCCTTTAATTCTACCTTATTTTAAGTATTGTTCTCCTGTCTGGTGTTCAGCTGCTGATTCTCATCTTAATTTGTTGGACAGAAACTTTCGGTCTATTAAATGTCTTATTCCTGATCTAGATATTAATCTTTGGCACCGTCGTTCAATTAGTTCATTGTGCATGTTGCAAAATATTTTTCCTAACTATGACCATCCTTTACATTCAGATCTCCCTGGATAATACTATCCTGTTTGTAATACTAGACAGGCAGTTAATTCTAATAGCCAGGTCTTCTCCATCATCAGGCTTCATACTACACAGTATTCTAGAAGTGTTATTCCAGCTATTACCAAGTTGTGGAATGATCTTTCTAATCGGGTAGTTCAATCAGTAAAACTTCAAAAGTTCAAAGTTGAGGCAAATGTTTTTTATGTTGACCAGGCTGACATGAGTCTTTTTATGGTTTATATATGACATATCTATTTAGACGTTGTTACTGTTTTTAGAATGATTTATTGTTGATTTGTTCCCATCTCTTATTTATTTCCTTATTTCCTTTCCTCACTGGGCTATCTTTTCCTATTGGAGCCCTTGGGCTTATAGCATCTTACTTTTCCAACTATGGTCGTAGCTTGGCTAATAATAATAATAATAATAATAATAATAATAATAATAATATACATGTGTGTGCGTGTGTTGCAGAAGAAGCATAATCGTACATGTCTCTATATATCATTTCTGGGCGGGAAGTTCATCATAAACGTTTAAAGTTCCTCAAATTAGTAAACTTCCATTAACTTCTTACAGCGAAGCAGAAAACCAATGCAAGTTCCAATAAGGAAACTTTTATGGGAACTTTTCTCCCTGGAAGATGTGAAAAAGAACTCTCATCAACGATTGATTTAACTCTCTCTCTCTCTCTCCTCTCCTCTCTCTCTCTCTCCTCTCTCTCTCTCTCTCTCTCTCCTCTCTCTCCTCTCCTCTCTCCTCTCTCTCTCTCTCTCTCTCTCTCTCTCTCTCAAGAAGTTTCCGGATATAATTTTCAATCCGGTCCATAAGTAATGTATGTCTGGCAATCAATAATTATATTGT
>NC_090742.1:105979710-105987210 GCF_036898095.1 Palaemon carinicauda
CTGTATCTGTGGATTCTCAGAACGTGCCGTACTCCCCGGAGGTAATTTTTTCCCGGTCGACTAGACCTAGAGACCTAAGATGTTACCGTTATACATCTTTTCAACTAACTATAAACTATGTTAGAGCTTCCTGCCCCCTACAGGGAAAAGTCCTACTAGACTCTGGAAAAGTCTCGAAGAGTACATATACCTATGTATGAATACCAGGCAAGCTAATATAGTGGTCTCGCCCTATATTAAGTAAAGCATAGTTTGTATAGAACCACTGCGTCAATATATATTGACCAGTAATCCGCACAATACTTGTATTGGACAAAGGTTTATATCCGCATAGGAAGAAACTAATAAAACCGCCCTCGTCCCTTTATGGGACGGAGTCCTCCCATTAGGGGACTTACATAAACCAATGCAACATAGCTTGCATAACAGAACAATTCTATCAGAATTATCCCAGATAAGATACATAGAATTAAATGCTCAATTATACCAATAAATTGACACAGGTGAAAGAGACGCAAGGTTCTCAAGAACAAGTTTATTGACAGACAATAAACAGACAGGTTAACAACAAATATATATATATATATATATATATATATACATATATATATATATATATATATATATATATATATATATATATATAAAAGAGGATAACCCAAAACTTTAAGCATAAGTATGATAGTAAACAGAACTTTTTTATCTGAAAGAAAAACCATTAAACGCCACTTAATAAGATACCGAGGTATCAAGTCATAAAAGTCTGTATTACAAATCAATCACATTAGCGTTAGAAACGCTCGGCACACATGTTTGTACTTATGCTAGGTTCACCTTTGAAAGAAGGAACAGTCTATGTAGGCACTTGGTGCCCTCCTTTAGTTTGTAGTACAGTATGTATCTACACACTCACCCTGGACTTAAGTTCCTCTACTTGCTTTGCATAGTGGCGAAAGAACACCCTGGAAGACTTCCAGCCCGTGTATGAATGGAGATGTTCAAAATCCATACAATTAAAGAAATTTAGGGATGAGGCAACTTTCCTCGGATCGTGACCTGCGGGTGTACTGTCAGGATCCGCTCTGCGAATAAAATATGTGATTTTCGCTCTGAGTTGATTCAGAGATAAATTTGAGCCTGATGTTTCTCCCCTGAATAGTTGACCACCCTTGAAGTCTGAAGTTCTACGAAGATACACCTTTAGGCATTCTACTGGACATAGAGATGCATCTTCTTTCAGAGGGCAGATTCTCCAGGGACCCCACCTGTTGGTGGGTAACTCATTCTTGGCGAGAAACGTAGGATCCGGAAACAGGTTCAGATCCCCCCCATCCAGGAACTGAACACGACCTGCCTCTCTCGAGAGGGCTACGATCTCACTAACCCTGGCCCCGGACGCGAGTGCAAATAGGAGAATAACTTTTTGCGTCAAATCCTTTAACGCACATTCTTCATTGCTCAACAGGGAGGCGAAATGAAGAACTTTGTCTAAAGTCCATGAGATGGGCTTTGGAGGTGCTGAAGGTCTGAGCCTAGCGCAGGCTTTCGGAACTTTATTAAAGATCTCGTTACCCAGGTCGATCTGGAAGGCAAATAAAATGGGTCTCATCAAAGCAGATTTACACACTGAAATCGTGTTAGCTGCCAACCCTTGGCCATGGAGGTGGATGAAGAAAGATAAGCAGAAGTCTGTTGAGATCTCCTGCGGATTCTTTGCCTTTACAAAGGCCACCCATTTTCTCCAAGATGACTCATATAGCCTTCTAGTCGATTTGCACTTATATTCTTCTAGGAAGTCTATGCTGGATTTCGAAATCCCGAAACGCTTTCTCACCGCAAGGGCGAGAAAATCATGAGCTGCAGGGTCCGGGTTTTCTGTAATGAAGCGCAGACAGTCGACTTCTGGACTCGCTGGGTCAGAACTGGATGTGGTAGCGGCACAAACTTCATCTGTAGTTCCAACGCCAAGGGGAACCACATACTCTTCGGCCACTTGTGGGGCACTATTGCCGCTACCCCCTTGAAGGATCTCAGTTTGTTGAGGACCCTCAACAGAAGGTTGTGAGGAGGGAACAGATAAATCCTGGACCATCTGTTCCAGTCGAGGGACATCGCGTCCACTGCTTCCGCTAAGGGGTCCTCGTACGGGGACACGTACAGGGGCAACTTCTTGTTGTCTTTCGTCGCAAAGAGGTCTATCTGCAGTTCTGGGACTTGATTCAGAATGAAGGAGAATGATCCTGCGTCTAAGGACCATTCCGACTCTATCGGTGTGAACCTGGATAGAGCGTCCGCTGTCACATTGCGGACTCCTTGAAGGTGAACTGCCGACAGGTACCACTTCTTCTTTTCCGCCAATCGGAAAATGGCTAACATCACTTGGTTGAGAGGTGGTGACCTCGACCCTTGTCGATTCAAGCATCTCACAACCACCTCGCTGTCCATCACCAATCTTATGTGGATCGAGTGACGCGGGGAGACTTTCTTTAAGGTAAGGAGCACTGCCATAGCTTCTAGAAAGTTTATATGAAAGGTCCTGAATAGCTTGGACCAAGTCCCCTGGACTTTTTTCCGATGAGAGTGACCTCCCCATCCCTCCTTTGAGGCGTCTGAGTGAATCGTCATCGACGGGGGAGGTGGCTGAAGAAGAACCGACTTCTTTAGATGTCTGGCTTGGGACCAAGGCCAGAGAAGATTACGTAGCCGAGGCGGCACTGGTCTTCTCAGATCTCTTCGCGCGTTTGATGCATACCTTCTCCAAACTCCGGTTGCATCCTTTAGCTGTGCTCTTAGCACTGGGTCTGTCACTGAAGCAAACTGGAGAGAGCCTAGTACCCTCTCCTGTTCGCGTCTTGATATCCTTTCGGAATCTAGAAGTCTCTTGACAGAGCCCGCTATCTCCTTCCTTTTCTTCGTCGGGATGGAGAAACTGTGTGACAAAAGGTCCCAGTGGATTCCCAGTCACTGGAACCTTTGGGATGGAGAAAGTCGAGACTTTTTTCTGTTGATCTTGAAGCCTAGGTACTCTAGGAACTGGATCACCTGACTGGAAGCTTGCAAGCATTCGGTCTCGGATGCTGCCCACACCAGCCAGTCGTCCAGGTAGGCTACTACCTGAATTCCCTTTAGGCGTAATTGTTTGAGAGCTGCGCTCGCAAGCTTCGTGAAAATCCTTGGGGCTATGTTTAGCCCGAATGGCATGGCTCTGAAGGCGTATAGTCTCCGTTGTAGCCTGAACCCTAGGTAGGGGGAGAGTCGACGGCTGATTGGAATGTGCCAATAGGCGTCTGACAAGTCTATAGAGACGGAATATGCCCTCTTGGGCAGTAAGGTCCTTATGTGGTGCAGTGTTAGCATCTTGAATTTGCAATTCACTATGAACTTGTTGAGTGGCG
The DNA here is from genome assembly GCF_036898095.1 of Palaemon carinicauda. NCBI lineage: Eukaryota > Metazoa > Arthropoda > Malacostraca > Decapoda > Palaemonidae > Palaemon > Palaemon carinicauda. The sequence goes on from NC_090742.1 coordinate 105,983,106, forward strand.
ACAAGTCCAGAATGACTCTGAGCTTTTCCGAGTCTTTCTTGGGAACACAAAACAGCCTCCCTTGGAATTTGATGGACTTCACCTTTCGGATCACCTTTTTCTCCAACAGTTCTTGAACGTACTCCTCCAGAACGGGGGTGGAGTGTTGGAAAAACCGAAGGCACGGGGGTGGAGTGCTGTACCAGCTCCAGCCCAGTCCATTCTTGAGTAGGCTTTGGGCCCAGGGATCGAAGGTCCAGCGATCCCAAAATTTCATCAGTCTCCCTCCTACCAGTATCGTTTCACTTGGACTGCCGTCCTGTGGTCTTGCCTCCCTGACCACGACCACCTCTGAATCCCCTTCCCCTTGAGGGGCGCCTAGACGAGCCTCTGGCTGCTCCTCTAGGTTTTGCACGAAAGGAAGAAGACTGTCCTTCGAACATTGGGGTGAATGTGGATGACTGACCTGGCACAGCCTGGGGTACCCACTGAAAAGTAGTCGGGGTTTGTGCCACCATCTGGGGCACTGGAGGCAATGGCAATTACAGTTGCTGTTGCTGTCTAAAAGGCTTGGCTGACCGAGACGGTAGCCTAGTCCTCATATTCTTCCTCTTTGGTTGAGGACCCTCATCCGGGGAAGATTTTCTTTTGATAGCCAGGCCCCACTTCTGGAGAAGGTTTCTATTCTCCACGGCGGCCTTATCAACAACCTCTTTGACCACATCGGTAGGGAAAAGGTCTTTTCCCCAAATGTTGGAGGAGATTAACTTCCTTGGCTTGTGTCTCACCGAGGCCCTGGTGAACACGAACTCCCTGCAAGCTCTCCTTGCCCTGACGAAGCTATAAAGGTCCTTCGTCACTGTGGCTAGGTGAGACTTCGCAACTACCATGAACATTTCATGGACCTTGGGGTCACTTGCCATCGTCTCAAGAGTAGTCTGATGAGACATTGAGGCAGCCAGTCTTTCTTTTGTCTCGAACTCTCTTCGTAAAAGAGAGTCGGACAGCTTGGGGAGGTCCTCACCGAATTGCCGTCCGGCAATATCAGCCTCCAACTTTCCCACTGAGAATGTCAGATGGACATCCTTCCAGTCTTTGTGGTCCATAGGCAGGGCCAGCGACAAGGGTTTACACTCCTCCAGGGAGGGGCAAGGCTTGCCGGCCTCGACTGCCTTTAGGACAGCCGCAAACCCTTTCTGTAAAAAGGGGAAGGCTCTAGCAGGAGAGGACACAAAAGAAGGGAGCTTCTTGTTCAATGCAGCTACCTTCGAGTTAGAGAAGCCCCTCTCTTTCATCGAGGATGAAAGTAGGGCTTGAGCCTTAGCGTGGTCCATAATTATGACCTCCTTCGGCTCTGTCTCCTCCCTTGAAGCTGGTTCTTTTCTCAGCCGGACATAGCAGTCCGGATATGATGCCTTGCTAGGCCAAAATTCCACCTCCTCTAGTGGAACTGAACCCAGCTTATCCGAGATGACGATCTTTCCAGTCGTCATTGGCATGTGCTCAGCATACCTCCAGGGGTTAGCATCTGAGCATACGGGAAGGTCTTTCACATGAAGCCCTTTCCGGGGCCCACGTGATTCTGCCAGGGACTGCATACGCAGTTCCATAGCAGCCGCCTTCTCCTGATTCTCCTTCAGCATTTGTTGGATCATTCCAACAATCGAAGAGAGGGCCTGTCCCAGTTCTACTGGGAGACCGGCCGATGTTGAGGGGATAGGATCCGGAATCTGAACCGGAATAGCCGACACCTAGTCGACCTCATCCTCTACGACATCCGGGGTTTGAACTTCATCCTGACCTTCTGCCAGGAGGTCTTGTTCCAAACGTTCGTCCAGGTCAGACATCCTGTCATCTAACTGGATGTCTTGCATCGCAACTGCGACTTCCACGTCCACCTGGACTTGATCTTGAGGGATCTCCTCTTGAGGCTGGGGAATCACTGCATCAGCTGATGCCTGGGGAAAAAGATACGCCCTCATCTTCTCACTTGGAAGATAAGGGCCAGAGGTGTTCTTCTTGAAGCCCCTTACCCAAGAACGAAGCTTTTCCCTTGCTATATCCCTTGATTCCGCCGTTCTAGGGGAATCAAAAGCCTCAGTAATCAGGTTAGTGCATACAGTACATACCTGAGGGTCCCAATACTGGAGATCATCCTTGGAGACAGCGCATGCTGCATGTCTCCTACAACACTCATGTCCGCAGAGGTTCTTGCTGCGGACATTGCAGAAAACATTTCCGCCCTTCGGAGGGTCCTCCTGTAAAGAGAAGAAATTTCCATGAGTATCAAGTGAACTATGTATCACTGGATATGCATAGTATAGCATAACAATTCATAAAGGAAAGACACACACTTGTGTTTCCCTCACAACCCATTGTTGCAGCCTTCCAGATAATAAAATCAAAATGGTTTATCTCTTCTAGAGTAACCAATGCAAGGTTTCCAGAGGAAACAGGTGGAGCGCACACCTAAGCAATGATTTTAAAATCCTGGATAATAGACAGGGAAGAACTCAGCTTCCTATCTGAGGGCAACAGCAAAGGGATGTGCAAGAAAACACAATAGTGTTAGAAGACACAGTGCTGTACCAAAACCCTTACTATGGTTTTCCTCTTACTGTATATGCTATACAGAAGAATACTAGTACAGTATAGGGGGATGTGTGCCGGCCTGCCTTTGCCGGCCGGTACACACCACAACTAGCTTTAAAGTATACTACTTAACAGCTATAGGGCGGCAGCACTCTGGTTCAAATGCCTGTGCCGGTCGGCAGCAACTGCCGGCCGGTAACAGCCAGTGTTGGCCGGCAATGGCTGCCGGCCAGCAACTACACAAGGTAGTACCCAGCTGCCGGCCACACTCTTGGTGACCGGCAGACAAGGGCTGACATAAGCCGCCCGGCAAAGGTACAAGACCGATGCCAGCCGGCAGCAAAAGAACCAGAGGACTACACCTGCCCGGCTGCCGGCCTCATAGGCCGGCAGCCGGGACAGGTACAGCACTTAGAAGAAAAACAGAATGGATGCCGGGATAAGAGTGTACACAACCTCCAAGCCCGGCAACCGAAAGAGTGCATATAAGGAAGGGGAGAAACTAATTCAGGCTTCCTTGACCAATGCCGTCCGGCTCTGCCGGCAGGCATGGATGAGGGACCAAGAGAGGTCCGGGCAGCACTCGAAAACATAAGACCCTTGCCGGCCAGCAGCTCTGCCGGCCGGCAAGGGGCTGAGTCAATTCCACATCCTAACCTATACAAGGTCCAGAAGTAGAACGACGTACAGTACAGTAAGACCCCTGCCGGCCAGCTCTGCCGGCCGGCAAGGGGCTGAGTCAATTCAACATCCTAACCTATACTAGGTCCAGATGTAGAACGACGTATAGTACAGTATAAAGAAAGAGGGGGAAGGGACAAGAGGGTCCTGCCAACCTTGCTTTAGTGACAGATCACCCGCAGCCAAGAAACTTATCTTAGCCTAAGGGAGATCTAAGGGGATAGGCCAGCAATACTTGCCAGCTTCCAGAGCACCAAAGCAAGGAAGGCGTTGCTACTCCCAAGGGAAGAACTTATCCTCCCGCGAGAACAGCAACAGGACTAGTCTGGTAGATCACAAAAGAAATAATCATATCCACAGAAACCTTCGGTAGTGACCTAAGGGAGCTAAGCTCCCTTTGTATGTGTTAGGTCAGCGAGGGGGACTCAGCCCCAAGCCAGACAACACAGACTCAGACTAAAAACTCTGTTGTTCTGTCCCTCTTGAACCATAACTACAGGAACAGGAAGGTACAGTAACACCCTAGTATAGTTTTATCGAAAATAAATTCGGAAAAAACCACTTAGGGATAAGCCCAAGGCTTAAACAGAGGGAAAGGGATTGCATACCTTCTCCGAAGAAAAGAAAGCAACCGGGGAGTATGATAAAGTATACTAAGGCTCCATAAGCAACTAGCCTAGGCACCAAGAGAATCGATTACCTAATTCCCCGAAACTCACTCGTATACTATCTTGGAAATATTCCACACAGTCTAAAATGTATAAAATATAGCCTAAAGCTTCAATAAAATTTTAATTACACTCGGAAAAACCATAATCATGCATGAAGTACTAGGACCAAACGACTAGGCTAC
>NC_090742.1:105992210-106002210 GCF_036898095.1 Palaemon carinicauda
ACATTGCAGAAAACATTTCCGCCCTTCGGAGGGTCCTCCTGTAAAGAGAAGAAATTTCCATGAGTATCAAGTGAACTATGTATCACTGGATATGCATAGTATAGCATAACAATTCATAAAGGAAAGACACACACTTGTGTTTCCCTCACAACCCATTGTTGCAGCCTTCCAGATAATAAAATCAAAATGGTTTATCTCTTCTAGAGTAACCAATGCAAGGTTTCCAGAGGAAACAGGTGGAGCTCACACCTAAGCAATGATTTTAAAATCCTGGATAATAGACAGGGAAGAACTCACCTTCCTATCTGAGGGCAACAGCAAAGGGGTGTGCAAGAAAACACAATAGTGTTAGAAGACACAGTGCTGTACCAAAACCCTTACTATGGTTTTCCTCTTACTGTATATGCTATACAGAAGAATACTAATACAGTATAGGGGGATGTGTGCCGGCCTGCCTTTGCCGGCCGGTACACACCACAACTAGCTTTAAAGTATACTACTTAACAGCTATAGGGCGGCAGCACTCTGGTTCAAATGCCTGTGCCGGTCGGCAGCAACTGCCGGCCGGTAACAGCCAGTGTTGGCCGGCAATGGCTGCCGGCCAGCAACTACACAAGGTAGTACCCAGCTGCCGGCCACACTCTTGGTGACCGGCAGACAAGGGCTGACATAAGCCGGCCGGCAAAGGTACAAGACCGATGCCAGCCGGCAGCAAAAGAACCAGAGGACTACACCTGCCCGGCTGCCGGCCTCATAGGCCGGCAGCCGGGACAGGTACAGCACTTAGAAGAAAAACAGAATGGATGCCGGGATAAGAGTGTACACAACCTCCAAGCCCGGCAACCGAAAGAGTGCATATAAGGAAGGGGAGAAACTAATTCAGGCTTCCTTGACCAATGTCGCCGGCTCTGCCGACAGGCATGGATGAGGGACCAAGAGAGGTCCGGGCAGCACTCGAAAACATAAGACCCTTGCCGGCCAGCAGCTCTGCCGGCCGGCAAGGGGCTGAGTCAATTCCACATCCTAACCTATACAAGGTCCAGAAGTAGAACGACGTACAGTACAGTAAGACCCCTGCCGGCCAGCTCTGCCGGCCGGCAGGGGGCTGAGTCAATTCAACATCCTAACCTATACTAGGTCTAGATGTAGAACGACGTATAGTACAGTATAAAGAAAGAGGGGGAAGGGACAAGAGGGTCCTGCCAACCTTGCTTTAGTGACAGATCACCCGCAGCCAAGAAACTTATCTTAGCCTAAGGGAGATCTAAGGGGAAAGGCCAGCAATACTTGCCAGCTTCCAGAGCACCAAAGCAAGGAAGGCGTTGCTACTCCCAAGGGAAGAACTTATCCTCCCGCGAGAACAGCAACAGGACTAGTCTGGTAGATCACAAAAGAAATAATCATATCCACAGAAACCTTCGGTAGTGACCTAAGGGAGCTAAGCTCCCTTTGTATGTGTTAGGTCAGCGAGGGGGACTCAGCCCCAAGCCAGACAACACAGACTAAGACTAAAAACTCTGTTGTTCTGTCCTTCTTGAACCATAACTACAGGAACAGGAAGGTACAGTAACACCCTAGTATAGTTTTATCGAAAATAAATTCGGAAAAAACCACTTAGGGATAAGCCCAAGGCTTAAACAGAGGGAAAGGGATTGCATACCTTCTCCGAAGAAAAGAAAGCAACCGGGGAGTATGATAAAGTATACTAAGGCTCCATAAGCAACTAGCCTAGGCACCAAGAGAATCGATTACCTAATTCACCGAAACTCACTCGTATACTATCTTGGAAATATTCCACACAGTCTAAAATGTATAAAATATAGCCTAAAGCTTCAATAAAATTTTAATTACACTCGGAAAAACTATAATCATGCATGAAGTACTAGGACCAAACGACTAGGCTACATGGCCTAGCGTAGGCCAGAATGGCGAATACTTCGCCAAATAATACTAAGCACGAAAGGAAATCCTATGTAATGCTAAATAGCTAAAATTTATTAAAGCAAAACAACCAGGAATGTCGCTCTGACTAACTAACTTATACCTAGCGAGCGACAGCGTCCAAGACGCCTCTGGTAGGCTACGGCTCTTGTATCAAAGATTAATCCTATTAATCACTCAAAATTTTACCAAGAGCCTACATTTATACATAACAGACACTATACTCAACTTATCAGAGGCCGACGAAGACGGAGAAGCCATGAAAAGTCGAATAAATCCAAGATTTGCGAGAAAAACAGGAAAAAACACCGAGTTGTTAAGCTACGCAAAAAGGAATACAGATGGCGCCAGGATTGGCGCCAGGCACGCATACGAATCGGAGGATAGGGAAGCCTTGGGAGCGGCTCCCCTTTTTCTTTCCCGAATTCGTATCTCGCCAATCACCTCCTACGAGACGAAATCTCTGTCCAGGATGTAGATTGCCATGTGGCGTGTCTAGAATACATCCTCTGATATGTCGCGATATCCCTTTCACGAGGGATACTCGCTCCAGGAGTTAGAATTCTGGTACCTTAAGGTAAATTCTCTGGGAATATCGCCGTAGTTGTAATATACCCTAGGAAGCTACCCTATAGGAACTTCCATCAAGACGACATGGCTTGAGCCCAAAAATATATATATATATATATATATATATATATATATATATATATATATATATATATATATATATATATATATATATATATATATATGCGTAAAAATCACAGGAAAACGTGATGCTCAGATGCAGAAGAACCACAGGGAAAATGAAAATACAAAATATACACTTGAGTCCTGACTAGTTTCGTGATACTTTCTCAGAGGACTGATTTATTGAGAGAGGTTTCTTACAATTTATAGGGAAAGCAAAAGTACGAACATACATATAGAGATTTAGAGAACAATGACACTCCCTTACCCGCTACCTGGGCTTGACTCAGGTGTGAGGAGGAGGAGTCCGCAAGCTCGTTAGACACCTGCTAAAAAGGGTCATTTCTAGTGGCGGGTATATTCTTGTTTTCTTCTTATTTTACTTTCATTACAGTTATTTATATGTCAATGCGGTAGCCTTATCTATATAAATACATAAGCAAAACACACAAAAATACAAATATTTTTGTGTATGTTTTGAAAAAATAAGACCATAGTGTTATATATCAATAGGTTCTATAAAATCGTTGTTTTCAAAATTGTTAGAAGTGTGCTTTGAAGATGTCAGGTGTCACTGGCAAGAGCTTTGAGTTGGATAAATTGATTTGCTTTTTAAAATCTCTAGGAAGGATTCCTTTATTCCTTTTCAAGTGTAGGTACTTTTTATCTTTGTTAACTGATATTTTATGTTTCCTTCTTCTTTGTCTATTCATTATTTTGATTGAAGAAAAAATACGCCACGTATTTAGATTGTTACTAAACTATTGAAAGCAGCTCTTTATAGTATACGAGAAACACCAATCAAAATATTCCACAAAAATATAGAAAAAGAATATTATATTTTTTTATATTTTGGAAAACCGAATCTTATACAATATTCAAATTTATGTACATCATATTCACCACAAAAAAGGATTCATATCAGCAAGTAATTAGAAATATCATTTCAGATAAAGGTGAAATTTATAAACGAATTAGAATACCAGAAAGCTTTAAACCCAGAATATTTCTCTGTGACATAAATATCCACAAATGTCCTAGTGAATTTCACAAATGAGTATTTTACAAAACCTTGCAAGTCCCTTACAGTTGATGTTATTCAATCCTTCATGTTAATGATTATCGCAAAATGTGAAAATTTACATTATTCATTACCCAAATAATTCCAATAATTAAAAGATAAAGTCAGTCTCCTAAATGGCATCTGGAGTAAGATTTTCTCCTCTGTTCCTGGAAGGTTGAATATTACCTCTTGGGTCTTTACTTGCGTTGGTGTTCGGAAAACGAGAGTAGTTAACGTTTCCTTTTGCTAAATTACTTAACTCTCTCTCTCTCTCTCTCTCTCTCTCTCTCTCTCTCTCTCTCTCTCTCTCTCTCTCTCTCTCTCTCTCTCTGTTTTAATTTAAATTTATCCTTATTAATAGGATAAAACTTTTTATCCCGTTAGTTCTGGTGATTAATAATAATAATAATAATAATAATAATAATAATAATAATAATAATAATAATAATAATAATAATAATAATAACACGAGGAAAATATAACTTGCCTAAAATTCTTGGATAACAAAATTCTAAAGCTGTACATTTTTATATATATACACACGCACACACACACACACACATACATATATATATATATATATATATATATATATATATATATATATATATATATATATATATATATATATATATATATATATATGCATATATACATATATATATATATATATATATATATATATATATATATATATATATATATATATATATATATATATATATATATAAATATATATGCATATATATATATATATATATATATATATATATATATATATATATATATATATATATATATATATATATATATATATATATATGTATATATTATCTTGCAAGGTATTCAAATTTTTTCGAAATTAAACCATCCTAAATCATCATCTGACATTGATAATGACAATGACTAACAGAACACTTCAACAATCATCATCTTTTTTTATGCTAATTAAAGCTCTTAGTAGTTTCTGGTTTTCGTCAGACTTTGGGTAATGAAACAATGAATCTTGGCAGGTCCTTCAAAGTTTTTGAAAATACTTAAGAATACTTGAAAGCATTTGGATGTCAAGAAGACTGTTGATATGACTGTAACGTCACAGAGAGAGAGAGAGAGAGAGAGAGAGAGAGAGAGAGAGAGAGAGAGAGAGAGAGAGAGAGAGAGAGAGAGATTCTTATATTCATAGGTTTCAGGGAATATTAGTTTGATGGCATACATATATCATCATCATCATTCTCTCCTCCTACGCCTATTGACGTAAAGGTCCTCGATTAGATTCCGCCAGTCATGTCTACATACATACATACATACATACATACATACATACATACATACATACATACAGTAAAACATTTTGAACATCGAAGTATGAAACTGATAACAGAAACAGAACAAAAATAAAATCTTCGAGGAAATACTATTAAAGTTAAACTTAAACACACTCGTGCAAAAGAAATAAAATCCTAAAAGTTCTCTAGATTTATCCATGTTTATAAAAAAGATTTTACTTGATACTTTCTAGTTCCGAAGGCTGCAAGTCTTGTATTCTAATGGAGAGAATGAGGTTGAGAGTTCAGTCATTAGCGATGGCCACTCATTGCTTCTTGAATACGAATGACACTGTATGGTGGTTTCGAAGTGGTCAAACCATTTTTTAGCCAGCTTACATTACAATACAGAAATAACACTCAATTTGCATATAACGGAACATTAGGTATGACGGGCAAGGTGTCTGTGTACAAAAGCAAGCAAAAACTTGTGTACCTATATTTAAGATAAATTATTTTTTCTTAAATTTAATTTTTTTTCTTTATAGAAATATTCATTAGAATACAAAAATCATATGTTGGTTATTGAAATAACATCAAATAGAACTTTATAATTTAGGTTTAACTCATGATATGAAATTCATTTCTCTCTCTCTCTCTCTCTCTCTCTCTCTCTCTCTCTCTCTCTCTCTCTCTCCAAGCTGGACAGATACTTTTCCTTTAAGGATACAACATTTGATTCCTATCAATCCTTCTCATAGGACGTCCATTCCTCAGCTTGGACGTCCTCGAGTAGCATCCTGCAGGATGCTGGTGTATAAAATCCTATCCCGACGCTAGGACTCGAGTCTCCGCGTTATTTGTCATCCTGAAATGGAGTTTTTCCTTTTGTTTACATTTTTGCAGGTAACGAATAGAATTTGCCCTTTTTTTCCACTTGGCAATTTACGTTTTTTTTCTAGATTTTTCTAAAAATTTATTGCTTGCATATCTTTTTTTTCAAACCTACCAATTGTTTCGGAAATGTTTTTCTCCTTTGTAATTCTATTTCTTATTTACTTCCCACAACAATAGGATTTTTCAGTTTCATCTCTTTTCATGTCGTCTGTTTCATGTTTTCTTTTCTCTATTTTATGTTATTATGATTTTTTTTTCAATCTAACTTTTACATGTTTCTTTTTATTAACATCACTGTCTTATGTTTATTTTTCTATGTCTCAGTGAAACAACCATATAATAATATTAAATTTTCTTTTTTAATCTTCCATTGGAAAATTTATTAGAAAGTTTCTTTATGTTAATGTTTCCTATCTTTCTAAGTTTAATTTAATATATCATCATCATCATCATAATCTCCCCATACGCTTATTGTCGCAAAGGGCTTTGGTTAGATTTCGTAATTCGTCTTTATCTCTAGTCTTCACTGGACCCATTTGTAGGAAATCTTTCTCGGGATTTGAATAATCCTCAGGTTGTCACAGGGAGAGGAGATTATAAGGTCTACAACCTACAACCTAAAACCTATAACCTACAACCCCTGCATGATATGTTATGATCGTATCTCAACGGGAATAGATTTATCTCTGTACTATTCTTAACTTAACTGTGTCTAACTCTGGATCAATCTCAATTTCTTTCAAAGGTAGAATGAAGATTTTCTTCTCAATTAGATAGAAATAATTCTTGGAGAGAAAGCAAGTTAGAACCATAGTAAAATGATGAAATAAGATAAATGGCAGGCATAGTAAACATTACAGATATGATAAGAGTGTCACGACTGTGGGCACGTGTTGAGGATGGATGGTGGGGATGGAGTGAGGAGGGCTTTGGATATAATCTGTTAGACGGTGGTTTGAGAGGGGTTTTAACATAAGGAATACTTTTCATATCAGAATTATGTTTCATACCTATAAACTTTATCCCCTAGTTCACAAATGTGTGGTCTCCTTCACGATATTCCGTCAATCTTTAAAAAAAATTTCAAACTATCATTAATTATTCCAAATTCATTATCTATTCAAAAATTTCCTCTCCATTTATGAATTCTTAACTCAATCAGCTACTTCCTCTGTCCCTTGTCAATCCTCTCTCTATCTCCAAACTCAATCCTCCAGTTCCGTAAAAAAATTCCAACAAATAAGAGACAGAAGACAAGTTCAGTAAATGGATCCCCATACATCAGAAACAGAAGATTGATATTCACCTATTTTCAGTTCCTGTGTTACGACTCACGGAATATGCAACAGACATAAATTCAAATCTCTACCCACAAACTCAAAAAAATTACCTATTGTTCCTAAATACAAACGAGGAAGATAAATATATATTTCATCCCTGCATTTGTAGTATATCAAAAGAACATTCAGATGGTTTTGTGTCTTCGAGAGAATGAGAAGTAATGGTGACAATCTGTACCTAAAGTTTTGTTGCATTGCCAAGGAAATAATATGGCAAGTAATCCATTTGAGAAATAGGCCACAAATATTGACAGAAGTGAATAGTTATAAATAAGACACGAGATGTTTTCGATGAAATAAAGAAAATTGGTTTATGTTTTGACAGTTCCTGGTGAGATGAGGTCAAAGATCCCACGGATTCTCCCAAAACTCGACTGGTTTGGAGTATTAAAGATAATCTCATCACTGCTTGAAAGGATTTGATTCACCTGATTTGGGTCTTCTCTTAGACTAAGGAAATTATCACAGTCATTTGTATTACAAATATTTTCTTTCTTATGTTAAGCAATTACTCGGGTGTTACTCATTTACGTTGTAATTTAATGTTTCTATTTGTCTCTAAAGTTTTGTCTTCAGATTTGGTGTGTATTAAAATTTTATCGTAATTTCATGATTAGTAATTTGAGTGAGTTTCAATTTAATTTTTTATGTTTATGATTTGTAAATTAAAAAATAGTTTGCTTCCTGAAATACATTCTTACTAAAAGGGACAGCCAGAGTGGAAGATTTTAACGTGTTGCTCATGACACTTTTGTGTAGAGGGATAATGCAAATACAGGAAGGTATAATTCATTATCATCAATAGAAGTATGTATTTTATTGACTATTTTCCTGCATAGTTTTTTTTTTTTTATTTTGATTATGTGTTCTTGCGTGTGTGTCGAGAACATATTCATCAGTTTGTTAAAGAAATAATAAGTTTATTTCAACAATTGTCCCAATCGTATTCTCTCTCTCTCTCTGTAGGTTTTTCTTTTTCAAAATGTAAATGACCTTTGCTATATTTGATTAAATTGGTTTTTTAAACACAACACACTAATACTAATTTAAAAACCAAATGCTAGAGTTTAAACAATGGATATAATGGTAATAAATATAATGATAATTAGAAGAAGAAGAAGAAGAAGAAGAAGAAGAAGAAGAAGAAGAAGAAGAAGAAGAAGAAGAAGAAGAAGAAGATTAAAAAGATTACTCTCCATCCTACACACCATTCTGGTATTTCTAAAAAAAAAAAAAAAATATAGATGACTTGCCATAACCAATCAATTTTATTACATAAACCTAAAACAGAGGGAAAATCACCTCATTAGTTTTTTTTTTTTACATTTAATCCAGCTCCTCAGAGACTGCCTGTTAAATTCCCTTCTTCATCAGAGTTCCTCATTTGGAAAGTCATGAATGAAGCAGCCAAGAGAGATTCCACTCACTGTGTCCACTCACTCCACCGATTGCTCCATTGTTTCATTATTATTATTATTATTATTATTATTATTATTACTATCCAAGCTACAACCCTAGTTGGAAAAGCAAGATGCTATAAGCCCAGGGGCTCCAACAGGGAAAAATAGCCCAGTGAGGAAAGGAAATAAGGAAATAAATAAATGAAGAGAACAAATTAACAATAAATCATTCTAAAATAAGAAACAACGTCAAAACAGACATGACATATGATAAACTATCAACAACATCAAAAACAAATATATCATAAATAAACTATAAAAAGACTATGTCCGCCTGGTCAACAAAAAAGCATTTGCTCCAACTTTGAACTTTTGAAGTTCTACTGATTCAACCACCCGATTAGGAAGATCATTCCACAACTTGGTCACAGCTGGAATAAAACTTCTAGAGTACTGCGTAGTATTGAGCCTCGTGATGGAGAAGACTGGCTATTAGAATTAACTGCCTGCCTAGTATTACGAACAGGATAGAATTGTCCAGGGAGATCTGAATGTAAAGGATGGTCAGAGTTATGAAAAATCTTATGCAACATGCATAATGAACTAATTGAACGACGGTGCCAGAGATTAATATCTAGATCAGGAATAAGAAATTTAATAGACCGTAAGTTTCTGTCCAACAAATTAAGATGAGAATCAGCAGCTGAAGACCAGACCGGAGAACAATACTCAAAACAAGGTAAAATGAAAGAATTAAAACACTTCTTCAGAATAGATTGATCGCCGAAAATCTTGAAAGACTTTCTCAATAAGCCTATTTTTTGTGAAATTGAAGAAGACACAGACCTTATATGTTTCTCAAAAGTAAATTTACTGTCGAGAATCACACCTAAAATTTTGAAAGAGTCATACATATTTAAAGAATCACTATCAATACTGAGATCCGGATGTTGAGGAACCACCGTCCTTGACCTACTTACAATCATACTTTGAGTTTTGTTAGGATTCAACTTCATACCCCATAATTTGCACCATGCACTAATTCTAGCTAAATCTCTATTAAGGGATTCACCAACCCTAGATCTACATTCAGGGGATGGAATTGATGCAAAGAGAGTAGCATCATCTGCATATGCAACAAGCTTGTTTTCTAGGCCAAACCACATGTCATGTGTATATAGTATAAAAAGTAATGGGCCAAGAACACTACCCTGTGGAACACCGGATATCACATTCCTATAATCACTATGGTGCCCATCAACAACAACTCTTTGAGATCTATTACTTAAAAAATCAATAATAATGCTAAGAAACGACCCACCCACTCCCAACTGTTTCAGTTTGAAAACAAGGGCCTCATGATTAACACGGTCAAAGGCAGCACTAAAATCAAGGCCAATC
>NC_090742.1:106017210-106027210 GCF_036898095.1 Palaemon carinicauda
GCAGCGTTCGGGGTTAAGACAGAACTATACGTCATATATTGGTTTTCCGAAGCAAGGACATTGAAGTCTGGTTTGAAATGATTATTTTGAACACCAATAGATAGCATTATAAACACTCAACTACTAGGTGGATGATTCTATTTTACTAGATGGGGGAGTAAGGTTATCAATTTTATCTATAAAGAACTATTTTCACTTGATATGTTTATCCTATTTTAATTATAATAATGCATAATCATAGCAATTATGTAAATGCATATGTTACGTATGTATGGACGTAATTTGATTCCTAATAAGAATCTTATAACTCGAGTGCATTACATTTTCAACCCTCGGTGATAATGGTTTCACCCAGTTGTGACGTCATGGGCTTCGCAAGGATATCGCCCGACTGCTTCCCTGTTTTACCAATAGATGGACTCAGCGTCCACTTTTGGAGAATTGATATTATTGAGTGAAGGGGGAACTTGATTGGGGTTGTGGAGGTCAGGGTGTCAAAGCAGTGTCGCCAAGTAGTTTACGCCTGATATATGATTGGGTGTTTAACATTTTATGTGGTTTTGCTAGAGTTTTAGGGAAAATGCTTCTGCTAAGATATTTTCATAGTCTTTGATAAAGAAGTTATAAAGCATCATGCTATGCTTATAACATTTTATATAGGGCCACGGGATATGTATTATAAACAAGGTCTTCCTTTGATTTAAGCCTGAAATCCGTATTTGAAAAAAAATAATCATTATAATAAAACTCTTATTCCTGAATATGTAAATCAATCCTATATGTTTTCAAAATAGTTACATACATGAGAAGAACAGAATAGGGAACCATATTTTTATTTGGTTATTTATAATAAAATAACATTTTCAAACCCCTAATAGTTTGTTATCTGTGTTAGATTTCTGTATTAATTTCAAATTTCTCATCGTAATATTAAAATCATTGAAAACCTACTTATTCCAAAAGATATTCTCCTAATCACACTTGTGTTAGTCTGATTTCAGAAATGCCAGTCGTAAGGAATAATGAAGAAATAGAGAGAAATTAAGACTCTGAGGGGAAGATGCCTGTATATTAAAGCTGAATGAGAGTTGGATTATTTTTGGCATTGTTATGTAAGTAGGTATATGAATATAGGTATATGAATAGACTATTCCTTGAGATCTTACGTCACTCAACAGCCTAAATTAATCTATTAGATTAGGTGATGTGGCGAATAGCTAAGTTTGTACCAATTTAGTTTAGTGACTTTAATTCTGCAGAACAGATTAGAAGTCAATACCAGGCTCTCATAAGAGTAAGAGAAGGGATATGTGGCTATGTGAGTGTGCATGGTATATTAGAGGCCTATTGAAGGGATAGCAGAGTAAGGTTTTTGTCATAAGATTCCAATTTATGCACACATTATTTACGTATACTATATGCAGATAGTTTATCGATATGTATATATATATATATATATATATATATATATATATATATATATATATATATATATATATATATATATATATATATATATATATATATATATATATATATATATATAAATATATTTATATATGTATATATATATATATATATATATATATATATATATATATATATATATATATATATATATTTATAAATATATATATATGTATTTATATATATATATATATATATATATATATATATATATATATATATATATATATATATATATATATATATGTATATATATACATATATATATATATATATATATATATATATATATATATATATATATATATATACATATATATATATATATATATATATATATATATATATATATATATATATATATATAAAGTATTTATACATATATATACATTTTTACAAATTTTGGAAATTGTATATTTAGAAGGAATATAAGAATGCAAATAATTTATTGAACATATCAACAAGTATATATATGAAATTATGAATAAGAATAATAAGCTAATGAATAAATAAAGTTATAATTCGTGGAGCGAAGAGCTATATGGCGATCGATTATGAACAAGTAACCTTGATATGTTGTTTCCTATCATAGCCACTTTCTGAAGTAGTGCCTGCAAGGTTAACGCTGATGTTGTTGTTGTTGATGTTGATGGTGGTGTTGTTCTTTATCACGCTGTGTTGACTTAACTGGATGTTGGTTCATATATGTAATCGTAAATATTAATTGCTTAACGAATGTTATTCACATCTGGTATCTCAGTGAGCAATATCTTTAGACAGGAGAGTAATCAACGTCACAATTAATAATCAAGACTTCAAAAGGAAAACCATTAACGATTGAAATTGGTTTGATATTAAGCGATGGAAATAGAATTCTGAATTATGATGGTAGTATGCTAAAGAAACTGCACGTTTGGTTATTATAATAATACACATAAGCAAATACATCTTAAATTACCAAAGTGATAGATTTTGGAAAATATACATATTACCGGTTCAGTATACAGAATAACTATATGTATGTATGTATGTATGTATGTATGTATGTATGTATGTATGTCTTCTGACGAAAAGCCTTTCAAGTTAAGTATCATTACATCTCAATATATCTTATTTGCAACCTTCTCAATATTTTCCTAAATTCAACGACAATAGTTCCTTTATTGACGTCTCTGGTGACACAAGATTGCATCTTCTCTTCGAACTCTTTAAAAGAAATATATATTTCCCCGCCATTTTTCCTCCAGTAAATAATACAGGAACTTTTAGGGACAGAATTTGAAGTTTGCACACTTTCTTCATTATTCCAACTTTGTCTCCTCAAGTTATGCTATATTTGTGCATTCATATATCCTTATAGAAATCCTTTGAGAAGGAAAGGAGTGATTGTAAAAGGATGGAGATTTGGGGAAGCTTGCAATATCCTGTGATGATGAAATGCACCAAGATCCTTTTAAT
Organism: Palaemon carinicauda; assembly: GCF_036898095.1. Lineage (NCBI taxonomy): Eukaryota > Metazoa > Arthropoda > Malacostraca > Decapoda > Palaemonidae > Palaemon > Palaemon carinicauda. The sequence goes on from NC_090742.1 coordinate 106,020,136, forward strand.
GTAATATCCTTTACTCTAACAAGGATCTTTGAGAGTAAAAGTTATGGAAACATGAGAGATTAGGGAAGAGATGGCAAAGGCTTAGCAATGAATATAGTTCAGAATGTAATATCTATTATTATTATTATTATTATTATTATTATTATTATTATTATTATTATTATTATTATTATTATTATTATTATTATTATTATTATTATTATTATTAACTAAGCTACAACCTTAGTTGGAAATGGCTCCAACAGGGAATTTCTGTTTTGAGGTTGCTACTTCTTTTAAATTATTTTTTTTTTAATTTTCATTACTTTCCATATCATTTATATATTTCCTTATTTCCTTTCCTCACTAGGCTAATCTTGGCTGTTAGAGCCTTTTTCAAACTAAGGATGTAGCTTAGCTAGCAATAATAATAATAATAATAATAATAATAATAATAATAATAATAATAATAATAATAATAATAATGAATATAAAAAGAAGACCTGATCTCAACGAAGAGTGGTATCACCAAAAAATAATTTTTCTTCACTACTGCTCCTAAAAGGTTGGACAAATCTTTTCAATTTTCCTTGGACCTTCAATTACTTTGTTTCCTCTTGTCCGTCAACCCTGAAGACCAGACTTCCACTCCAAACAAGATGTTTCTTTTTCTGTGTCAGTACAGAATTATTTTGAAATTAGGTATTAATTGTGTTCACTAATGATCTAAAGATAGATACATATTTAGTGTGAATAGATAGACATGTAGACTAGATAAGTAGATTAACAGGTATTAAGGTAATTAGTAAGAGGATAGATTGATACGTATATAAGTATAATGTGTGTATATATATATATATATATATATATATATATATATATATATATATATATATATATATATATATATATATATATATATATATATATACACTCGCTTATATATGTTATTAGAGGTATTTTAGAAGTCATGAGTAATAGATTTAATGTTTTATTAAGTCGTGAAACATATGAGACAACTATTTGGAAAAGTGTTGTAATTCAATGATATAGTATTCAAAATAATAAATAGCTAGTTATAGACGTTTACACTGCGTGTCTTTGTATGGGCGTTTGCACGTGTATGTGTGTCTTTGTGTCTGTATATCGCTGTACATATGATTCCCTGTATGTTTGAATATAGTCCCTTGCACTCCACTTTATCTATGCAGAATATTGAAGAATTTTTCATACAAGAATAAAAAAAAGTATTTTGTTCCAATTTTCTTCGTCTGCTTCATTTCATATTCCTCCAATCCTTCCATAATGCTGACACCTGATCTGGAATCCTTCTAGATTCCAGACACCAATCATGACTCATTCTCTGTCACAACACACACGCAATAAATCTTCACTTGAAGACGTGGCGAGAAAACATTAATCATTGGGAAAGATTTTTTTCAAATATCTTATGAAAGAGATATTTTAGATATATAGATTTTTTATAATTTATATTTTTACTTTTCGACATTTTAACTCAAGAATTTCTTGAGGAATAATTGATTTATATTTATATCAAACCGCTAGGAATAATTTTGTTCTTTTTCTGAACTTTATTTTTTAGGTTTCCATATATAAATATATGAATAAACAAAAACAAATTCTATTACTCTTCCGAAACTGTTCCTGACATTGAAAGTAAAATCAAGTAATCCAGTGGAGTCGTTTGTCTTGGTATTTAGATAGGGCTCAGAATCTTCTTCTATTAACGTGGTGTTTGTCCCATTCTTGCATATGGTGAGCAATGTTGCCTTCTTTCCAAAGGACTTTGCTTTGGCCTTGAGGTAGACCTTAGTCCATATCGGCTGCCCTGCCTGATATCACTTAGAACCTGGTAGCCTATATTCATGAGTTGTTTCAGCCAACCCCGTCCTCACTCCCAATAGAGAGGAGTCATGGCGCAGTTAGGTCGACAGTTCGTGAAGTCTGAGGTGTCTGTTATGTGTTTAGAAGGGGTTGGAGTGGCTTTGTTTATTTATGTGGCTGAAAATGCTTACTAATTACTCTTCTATCTAGATAACTATCAACCAAAATCAGACACATGTTGATGTTTATGTGGAATAAACTTTGTCAAAGGGATTTGCTGTCAAAAGTCTATTAGAGTAACGTCAGGATTAAGCAGTGGCGTAGCTAGAAGTTTGTTAGTGGGTGGGCACCTAGGGGGCACTGCTAAATAAGGGGAGGGCCCTAAGCTACCGGAACGACCCTATACATGCCAATTTCAGAAGCATTCTAAAGCCATATGAGAAGGGTCTCAGGTCATATTCTGAGATCAGCGGTGGATATGTAGGCATTATACAGGTATCTGTGATTATGTTATATTGTATCAAGTAAAAAAGAGATACATGGTACTTTATAATTATACGGAATTACTAATTAGGAAGAATTACATATATAAAAATCAAAAACATAGTAAGCAAGCAAAATGCATTGATTCCTGTAATTTCTATGCATATAGAAACTGTGAAGTATAAACATGGAAATGCAAGAAAATAAAATAACTATTCATTAGTTTATTATATAATAGGTACTCCTGATAAAAAAAAGTTAATGAATGAATTAAATTTCATGAATATATATATATATATATATATATATATATATATATATATATATATATATATATATATATATATATATATATATATATATATATATATATATAAAGAGAGAGAGAGAGAGAGAGAGAGAGAGAGAGAGAGAGAGAGAGAGAGAGAGAGAGAGAGAGAGAGAGAGAGAGAGAGAAAGTATCAAAATAAAAGAATTCTCGCTATATATTATATGTGATGAAGGAACATATCTGTTTTGACGTTGTCACTGTTTTTAGAATATCTTATTGTTAATTTATTTTCATCACTTATTTATTTCCTTTCCTCGCTGGGCTATTTTTCCCTTTTGGAGCCCTCGGGCTTATAGCATCTTGCTTTTCCAACTAGGGTTGTAGCTTGGCTAGTAATAATAAAAACAATAATAATAAGAGAAATAGGTAAAATGATCCATGCAAAGACAGGCAAATATTAATCTAATTGAAAACTTTACAAGATAAGAAGAGTGAGATGTTCACGAAAGAATACATAATAATATTGTCATTGCATTGCGGCAATAAACATCCTATTTGAGAAAAAAATAAATGTAGAAGTTTTTCATGTGACTAATACAAAGCAGTTATATTATAGAATGTGATATTATGCAACTCAACCAATTTATATATATATATATATATATATATATATATATATACAAATATATATATGTATATATATATATATATATATATATATATATATATATATATATATATAGTCTATACACACACACACACATACACACTCACACACACGCACACACACACATATATATACATATATATATATATATATATATATATATATATATATATATATATATATATATATATATATATATATGTATGTATATATATATATATATATATATATATATATATATGTATATATATATATATATATATATATATATATATATATATATATATATATATATATATCTGTGTGTACATGTAAATATGCATGTATAAACTCACGCAATTATATATATATATATATATATATATATATATATATATATATATATATATATATATATATGAATGTTTTTGTATGTATATACTCTACAGTATATGTTTGTTTAAACACACTCAAACGCTATGAAGATGTATATGTCATTGAAAGTCACTGTTTGCCCTTTTGTTTTTAAAACTGAATATTACTAAAATATTTTGAATATAAAAATTTTGATTGTTGGTTTTTTTTTTCAAGTTTCATTCGATTCGTGCATCAATATTGTCAGCATCAAACGATGTTTGGAGAATATTCATTTAAAAACTGGATTGAAAGACATATGACCAAGAGAGACTGCATGTAAATAGGTAATGATTTTCTTGGGATGTATGTGTCTGTGTCTGTTCTGTAGTTTCCTCTTGTGTTATGTTATTTTGTATTCAATTTCCAGGGGAACACTTGTCTATGACATTTCAAGAAGAAGGGAATTAAACTAGATTAAAACATATATCTCTTAGCCAAATAGATATACATTCCACATTAAAAAATTCATAAATACATACTCAACATACTAAAGCATGAAAATTAATACATAATGCACTCGATATAAAATAAGGCAATAAATGATACAGTTAACTACCGCTTGGAAAATATATATTGTCCATTTTTATTTCATTGTTAGTAACACACAGGAGCATTTTTTGGTTTCTTCCTTGGCATCATTTGACAACTGCCTGATGCTATCTTACAAATTTTCAATTCACTGTCTCAAGTATCTTTGAGCTTACGACCTGTATGAAGGCATCTCCTGACCCCAAGTATAGATGAGCGATTACTAACTGCAGCAGCAGGCTAAACCTTGCTTGTTGTTCCATTCTCCAACACAGTTTTCTTTTCTTTGTATTAGGCCACAGTCAATGGTACACCTGTGTACAACCTAAAGGTACTTACTTCTCTTGAACAGTCGAGATTACACTGTTTTATTGACACTCCCATAGCTGATGACTTATTATTATTATTATTATTATTATTATTATTATTATTATTATTATTATTATTATTATTATTATTATTATTTGTAGTAGTAGTAGTAGTAGTAGTAGTAGTAGTACTAGTAGCAGCAGCTAAGCTAGAACCCTAGCTGGAAAAGCACGATGCTGTAAACCAATGGCTCGAACAGGGACAAATAACCAAGTGAAGAAGGATATAAATAAACTACATGAATAGTAACAAACTGTGACGGGCCGAGAGAAGGGTTGTGAGTCAAAGGCAGGATGCAATCAACTGAGTTCTATTGTTGTGGAACACTCTCCTTATATACAAAACCTCAAGGCAACAGGACATGAAAAGTTCACAAGACAGACAATATCACAGAGGAAAAACCAGACATGAATTTTCATGTTCGTTTTAGTGCGAGGGAGGAGCGAAGATACAAGCATAATATATACAAAAGGAATTATGTACAATTGTGTGAAACACGGTTGGTACATGGCTCCCCCCCCTAAAAATGACATACTGTACATGTTAAATAGGGCGCCCTGATCTAGAGAGGCAAACTGTAGGCGGGTCATCTGGCAGTAGATAAGCAGGTTTTAGACGATCAATGGAGACCCGGTCTTCTTTGCCCCGAATGTTTAGGAGGAATGCTTTCGGACTGCGTCGGATCAGAAGGAAAGGTCCTGTGTAAGGGGGCGTTAACGGTGGCTTGCTGGTGTCGTTGCGCAGGAAGACGTGCGTTGCAGAGTGCAAGTCGGTTGGTATGTGATGCTTCGCTGGGGGCTTGTAAGTCTGGCGGCACGGAGTAAATTTTCCCACGACGTGACGTATGCGCTGGAGATCGTCGGAGGAGGTTGTAGAAGGAAAAAACTCGGCAGGGACGACCAACGGGTCGCCATACACCATTTCGGCTGCCGAGACGTCGAGGGCGTCTTTAGGAGTGGTCCTTAGTCCCAGGAGGACCCAGGGAAGCTGAGTAAACCAGTTGCAATCCTTGCAGCGGGACATCAAAGCTGCTTTGAGGGTTCGATGAAAACGTTCAACCATTCCATTGGCAGCGGGGTTGTAGGCCGTTGTCTGATGTAGGGTGATGCCCAGGAGATTCGCTAATGACCTCCATAATTGAGAGGTGAAAGTGGTTCCCCTGTCAGAAGTAATATGCTCAGGGATACCGAATCTTGAAATCCATCCAGAGAGTAAGGCAGATGTACATGAGGCGGACGTTGCAGTTTCCATGGGAATGGCTTCAGGCCAACGAGTGGAGCGGTCGATGACGGTAAACAGGTAACAATGTCCTTGTGATGTGGGTAGGGGGCCTACAACGTCGACGTGAATGTGTGCGAAACGACGCTGAGGTTGAGGAAAGGTGCCCACTCCTGAATCCGTGTGTCGATGTACTTTGGAAGTTTGGCAAGAAGTACAGGCACGGACCCAATCATTAGCAGCCTTAGAAATGCCGTGCCAAATGAACTGTGCAGTAGAACGGCACGAGGGATGTGAAAGGCCGTGGATGAAATCAAACACCTGTCGGCGCATCGGAGCAGGAATCCAAGTTCGCGGTCTACCAGTACTGACGTCACAGAGGAGGGTGGCGTTGGAGTTTTCGAGGGGAAAATCCTCCCAACGGAGGGACGTGCAGGATGTCCTACAAGCTTGATAATCTGGATCCTGTCGTTGGGCTTCAGCCAGGGCGTTGTAATCCAATCCCAGTTGAACGGCAGCCAACGTGTTTCTTGACAGGGCATCGGCAACGGGATTCAATTTCCCAGGGACGTATTGGAGGGTGCAATTGTATTCAGCCACGGCGGAGAGATGTCGGCGTTGACGGGCGGACCAGGCGTCAGACTGTCGAGTGAAGGCGTGCACCAGAGGCATGTGGTCTGTGCGAATGACGAAGGGCGTACCTTCTAAGAAATGGCGAAAGTGACGGACAGCCAAGTGCACCGCCAGCAATTCTCGATCGAAGGTAGAATAACCCGATTCTGCCTTGGACAGTTTTCTGCTGAAGAAGGCCAATGGGCGGGACGAGCCTTTGACCACCTGCTCGAGTACTGCACCAATAGCGACGTCGCTGGCATCGGTGGAGAGAAGGAGAGGGGCGTGGGGGATAGGATAAGTGAGAGCCACAGCAGTTGATAGGGCCTTCTTTGCATTGCAGAAGGCCGCTTCTTGAAGCGCGTTGAAACCAAGCGAACGCTTCTCCGCTAGCGAACGGTGAAAGTTTCAATGGAGCGGCCGCAGTGCGAACTGCTGGGGTAGAGTCCGCCTCCGTCATATTACCAACGATGGAGGGGCGAGGGAGGTAGGGGTGGGAGCGAGTCGACTTCCGGGGTCACCAATGTGACGGGCCGAGAGAAGGGTTGTGAGTCAAAGGCAGGATGCAATCAACTGAGTTCTATTGTTGTGGAACACTCTCCTTATATACAAAACCTCAAGGCAACAGGACATGACAAGTTCACAAGACAGACAATATCACAGAAAAACCAGACAGGAATTTTCATGTTCGTTTTAGTGCGAGGGAG
>NC_090742.1:106029710-106037210 GCF_036898095.1 Palaemon carinicauda
CCGGATATGGCCAATGGCCCCATGCCCTGTGCTGGTTATGGTCATGACCCCACTTCCTGTACCGGACATGGCCATGGCTTCATGGCCTGTTCCGGACATGGCCATGGCCCCACGCCCTGTGCTGAACATGGCCATCAACCCACTTCCCGTGCCGGATATGGTATTGGCCCCACTTCCTGTACCAAACATGGCCATGGCTTTATGCCCTGTTCCAGACATGGCCATGACCGCACGCCCTATGTCAGACATAGCTAAGGCCCCACTTCCTGTGCCAGACATGGCCATGGACCCACTTTCTGTGCCACATATGGCAATGGCCCCACTTCCTGTACCGAACATGGTCATGGCTTCATGCCTTGTTCCAGACAAGGCCATGACCCCACACCCTGTGTCGGACATGGCCATGGCCCCACGCCCTGTGCCGGACATAGCCATGGACCCACTTCCTGTGCAGGATATGGCCATGGCCCCACTTCCTGTACCGGACATATCAATGGCTTCACGCCCTGTTTTGGGCATGGCCATGGCACAACTTCCTGTGCCAGACAAGGTCATGGCCCCTCTTCCTGTGCCGGATATGGCCATGGCCCCACACCCTGTTCCGGACATGGCCAGGGCCACATGCCCTGTGCTGGTTATGGCCATAACCCCACTTCCTGTACCGAACATGGCCATGGCTTCACGCCCTGTTCTGGACATGGCCATGGCCCCACGCCCTGTGCTGGACATGGCCATCAACCCACTTCCCGTGCCGGATATGGCAATGGCCCCACTTCCTGTACCGAACATGGTCATGGCTTCATGCACTGTTCCAGACAAGGCCATGACCCCACTCCCTGTGTCGGACATGGCCATGGCCTCACGCCCTGTGCCGGACATGTCCATTGCCCCACTTCCTGTGCGGGATATGGCCATGGCCCCACTTCCTGTACCGGACATATCAATGGCTTTATACCCTGTTTTGTGCATGGCCATGGCACAACTTCCTGTGCCAGACATGGTCATGGCCCCACTTCCTGTGCCGGATACGGCAATGGCCCCACTTCCCGTACCGAACATGCCCATGGCTCCATGCTCCAAGGCCATGACACCGCGCCCTGTGCCGGACATGGCCATGGCCCCACTTCCTGTGCCGGACATGGCCATGGCCCCACTTCCTGTAGCGGACATGGCAATGACCTCACGCCCTGTTCTGGACATGGCCATGACCCCACGCCCTGTGCCAGACATGGGCATGGCCCCACGTCCTGTGCTGGACATAGCCATGGCCCACGGCCTGTGCTGGACACGACCATCACTCCACTTCCTGAGCCAGATATGCCAATGGCTCAACTTCCTTTAGCGGACATGGCCATGGCTTCATGCCCTGTACGGGACATGGCCATGACCCCACGCCCTGTGCCAGACATGGCCCTGGCCCCCCTTCCTGTACCGGAACTGGCCATGGCTTCACGCCCTATACCGGATATGGCCATGACCCCACACCCTGTGTCGGACATTGCCATGGCCCCACTTCGTGTGCTGGATATGGCAATGGCCCCACTTCCTGTACCGGACATGGACATGGCTTCATGCCCTGTTCCAGACATGATCATGGCCGCAACACCTCTGCCAGACATGGCCATGGCCCGACGCCCTATGCCGAATATGGCCATGGCCCCAGACCCTGTGCCGGACATGGCCACGGCCCCACGCCCTATGCCGGACATGGCCATGGCTTCACGCCCTGCGCCGGATAGGGCGATGGTCCTAAGCCCTGTGACAGACATGGTCATGGCCCCAAGCCCTGTAACAGACATGGTCATGGCCCCATGCTCTGTGCCGGACATGGCCATTACCCTACGTACTCTGCCAAACATAGCCATGTCCCCACTTCCTGTGTTGGATATGGCCATGCCCCCACTTCCTATACCAGACGTGGACAGGGCTTCACGCCCTGTTTCGGACATGGCCATTGCCGGACATGGCCATGGCCCGACGCCCTGAGCCGAACAGGGCCATAGCCCCAGACCATGTGCTGGACATGTCCATGGACCCACGCCCTGTGCTGGACATGGCCATGGCCACATGCCATTTGCCAGACATAGCCATGGCCCCACGCCCTGCGGCGGACAAGGCCATGTCCCCATGCCATGTGCCGCACATGGCCATGGCCCCACGCCCTGTGACAGACTATGTCATGGCCCCATTATTATTATTATTATTATTACTAGCCAAGCTACAACCCTAGTTAGTAAAGCAAGATGCTATAAGCCCAAGGGCTCCAACAGGGAAAAATAGCCTAGTGAGGAAAGGAAATAAGGAAATAAATAAATGATAAAAATAAATTAACAATATATCATTCTAAAAACAGTAACAGCGTCAAAACAGATATGTCCTACATAAACTATTAACAATGTCAAAAACAGATATGTCATATATAAACAATAAAAAGACTCATGTCAGCCTGGTCAACATAAAAACATTTGCATCTACTTTGAACTTTTGAAGTTCTACTGATTCAACTACCCGATTAGGAAGATCATTCCACAACTCGGTAACAGATGGAATAAAACTTCTAGACTACTGCGAAGTATTGAGCCTCATGATGGAGAAGGCCTGGCTATAAGAATTAACTGACTGCCTAGTATCACGAACTGGATAGAATTATCCAGGGAGATCTGAATGTAAAGGATGGTCAGAGTTATGAAAAATCTTATGCAACATGCATGATGAACTAATTGAACGACGTTGCCAAAGATTAATATCTAGATCAGGTATAAGAAATTTAATAGACCGTAAGTTTCTGTCTAACAAATTAAGATGAGAATCAGCAGCTGAACACCAGACAGGAGAGTAATACTCAAAACACGGTAGAATGAAAGAATTAAAACACTTCTTCAGAATAGATTGATCACCGAAAATCTTGTAAGACTTTCTCAATAAGACAATTTTTTGTATAATTGAAGAAGAATAAGACCTAATGTATTCCTCAAAAGTAGATTTACTGTGGAGAATCACATCTAAAATTATAAAAGTCATACAAATATAAAGAAACAATATCAATACTGAGATCCGGATGTTGAGGAACCACCGTCCTTGACCTACTTACAATCATACTTTGAGTTTTGTTAGGATTCAACTTCATACCCCATAATTTGCACCATGCACTAATTTTAGCTAAATCTCTATCAAGGAATTCACCAACCCCAGATCTACATTCAGGGGATGGAATTGATGCAAAGAGAGTAGCATCATCTGCATATGCAACAAGCTTGTTTTCTAGGCCAAACCACATGTCATGTGTATATAGTATGAAAAGTAATGGGCTAAGAACACTCCCCTTTGGAGCACTGGATATCACATTCCTATACTCACTATGGTGCCCGTCAACAACAACTCTTTGAGATCTATTACTTTAAAAATCAATAATGATGCTATGAAACGACCCACCCACTCCTAACTGTTTGAGTGTGAAAACAAGGGCCTCATGATTAGCACGATCAAAGGCAGCACTAAAATCACGGCCTATCATACGAACTTCCTGACCACAATCAAGGGATTTCTGTACATCACTGGAGATTGTAAGAAGGGCATCACATGCTCCAAGGCCTTTACGAAAACCAAATTGCAAACTAGGGAGTAGGTGATTACCTTCAGCAATTCTATTAAGACGTTCCGCCAGAAGACGTTCAAAAACTTTAGATAATATGGGAGTTATAGAAATTGGGCGGTAATCAGTGGGACTTGAGCTACCACAAACACATTTACAAAGAGGATTAACCTTACCAATTCTCCAACAATTGCTAGAAGCTCCTCTTCTTGCTAACTTGCGCAAAATAACAGATAACTTTGGAGCTAAGAAATCTGTTCTCTTTATAAAAACAAAGGAAAAATACCATTTGGGTCTACACCTCCATAAGCATCAAAGTCCATTAACGGAGCTTTAATCTCACGAGATCGAAAAGCTGAACTAGTTAGTTTAGCCTCAGGAAAACAGGAATGAGGAAGTTTTTCATTACTCTGTTTACAGTCAAAAACATCAGCCAACAGGGTTGCCTTTTCCTTTGGACAGTGAGTGACTGATCCATCTGGTTTAAGTAAAGGAAGAACTGTTGCATCTACACCAAAGAGTGCAGATTTAAGGGTAGACTACCATTTATGTTCCTGAGTTGTACCAGAAAGGGTTTCTTTTATGGTTAAATTGTACTCCTCTTCAGTTGAGCCATAAACTCTCTGAGCAAAAGCTCGAAGCTGAGTATAGTTGTTCCAGGTCAAATCTGATCTGTTACCCTTCCAAAGCTGATAGGCCTCCTGCTTCTCCAAATTAGCACATCTACAATCATCCTTGAACCATGGTTTGTCCTTCACTCGGTACCTTAACACACGAGAAGGAATACGCCTATCAATTATGTTGACTAGATTCTCATTCAAAGGGACAACAGGATCTACACTACTATATAATTGTGACTAATTCAAGCACAAATGATCATGCAAAATCCCATTGCAGTCTGCTTGGGATTTCATATAAATTTTACAAGACTATGATATATCAGGGACAGGCTGCTCAGTCTTCACCACTAATGAAATCAAGGCATGATCAGATGTCCCGACTGGAGAACAAACCTTACTAGTTATAACGCCAGGGGAGTCAGTGTATACGAGGTCGAAGCAATTACCAGACCTTTGAGTAGTTTCATTTATAATTTGCTCACACCCTGATTCAGAGGCAAAGACTAAAGCTCTTAAGCCATGGCAATCGGTAGGAGATATAGAACTTAACCACTACCTCTGGTGAGCATTAAAATCATCAACAAAGACAAAAGAAGCCTTTCTATCATCTTCTTGTATCTTAGCCATAATAGTAAGAAGACAATCAAAGATAGAATCATCCATGTCTGGATTCCGGTAGATCGAACACAAATAAAAGTTGTTATGCCTGCCACAAACTTTTATTACCTGAATCTCATGACATCCACATTGATAGCGAGACTTATGAGAAGCAGGGTACTCGGTCCTAATATACTCTGCCATTCCCCTGGCCCTAGGGATGGCATCACGTTTCAATATTATTGGCTTCTTAAAACCAATTATAAGGAGCTCAGATGAGTGCCTCATATTAGAAACCAAAGTTTCTGAGAACAAAAGAATATCATACTGTCTGGACGCAACTGTAAGGTCTTGGATATTTGCATGAAGACCATGAATATTGCAATACAGAAGACGAAATTGACGAAATACAAGAGGTTGTGGTCGCGGATTTCGCTCAATGTATCCAGATAGCATGACAATTAATATAAATAAAAAAGAGACGCCATACTTAAAAACTTGATTCAGAAGAATTATAACAAAAATATGTAGAGAATTATAAATAAAGTAATTGATGATACCCATAGACTATAATAAAAAGTCGGAAAAAACTGGTCAACATGGAGGAGCCGATACACCATGCAAGGCTAAATACCCTCCAGGATAGCCACTTCAACTGAAGGGAGGACAGTAAGGATAGTTTTCAGAAGAAAAAGAATCAGAAAAAGGAAAAGACAACCTCTTGATAAACCACCAGGCATCCCTCGCCCTTTTATTAAGCCTGCCCAACACACCATTTCAAAAAACAAGTGGAAGAAAAAAGATAATAAGATAGGATAGTGTGCCCAAGTGTACCCTCAAGCAAGAAAACTCTAACCCAAGACAGTGGAAGACCATAGTACAGAGGCTATGGCACTACTCAAGACTAGAGAACAATGATTTAATTTTGGAGTGTCCTTCTCCTAGAAGATCTGCTTACCATAGCTAAAGAGTCTCTTCTACCCTTACCAAGAGGAAATTACACTGAGCAAATTGCAGTACAGTAATTAACCCCTTAGGTGAAGAAGTGTTAAGTATCTCATTGTTGTCAGGTGTATGAGGAAAGACGAGAATATGTAAAGAACAGGCCAGACTATTCTGTGTAAGTATAGGCAAATAAAAAATAAGACGTGACTAGAGAGAGGGATCCATTGCATTACTGTCTGGTCAGTCAAAGGATCCAATACCTCTCTAGTGGTAGTATCTCAATGGGTGTCTGGTGCTCTGGCCAACCTACTGCCCTGTGCCAGACATGGCCCTGTCCCTACACCCTGGGCCAGACATGATCATGGCCCCACAGCCTGTGCCGAATATGGCCATTTCCCCACTCCCTATGCTGGACATGGCCATGTCCCCACGGCCTGTGCCAGACATGGCCATGGCCCCACGCCCAGTGCCAGACATGGCTATGGCCCCACGCCCTATTCCAGACATGACCATGGACCCACGTCCTGTGCCGGACATGGCCATGGCCCCACGGTCTGTGCCGGACATGGCCATGGGCCAATGTCCAGTACTGGACATGGCCTCATGTCTAGCGCTGGACATGGCCATGGCCCCTCGCCCTGTGTCAGACATGGCCATGACCCCACACCCTGTTCTGGATGTAGCCATGGCCCCACATCCTGTGCCAGACATGGCCATGGCCCCACGCCCTCTCTGGGACATGGAAATGACCCCACGTCCTGTTCTGTACATGGTCATGGCCCCACGCCCTGTTCCAGACGTAGCCATAGCCCTACACCCTGTTCCAGACGTAGCCATGGCCCCTTGTCCTGTCCTGGACATAGCCATGACCCCATTCCCTGTTCTGGACATGGCCATGGCTCCACGGCCTGTGCGAGACATGGCCATGGCCCCACGGTCTGTGCCGGACATGGCCATGGCACCTTCCAGTGCCAGACATGGCCATGGCCCCACGCCCTGTCCTGGACATGGCTATGACCCCACTCCCTGTTCCGGACATGACCATGACCCCACGGCCTGTTCCGGACATTGCCATGGCCTCACGGCCGGTGCGGGACATGGCCATGGCCCCACAGTCAGTGCTGGACCTGGCCATGGCACCACGACTAGTGCCAGATATGGCCCTGGCCCCACGTCCTGTGCTGGACATGGCCATGACCCCATGTCCTGTGCCGGGAGTAGCCATAGCCAGATTTCCTGTCCTAGGCCTGGCCACGTCTCCAACCCCTGTGCTGAGCCTGCCAGAGTCCTATCTCATGCACTGGCCAGGCACCATCCTCACACACTGTGTCGCCCACCCCTCTGCAGGGCCTGGCCACTACGGCTCAGGCCCATATACGTGTAACGTACTGTATGTTGCATAATTAAACTTATATAAAAACTTATGACAGAATCGATTGAGAAAGATTTGAAAAAACAAATTCTTGTTGAAGAAATCATCAATCAATATCTGTTTTTCTGATTGTTATCTTGTTTATAATTTGTTTTTCTATTTGCAGTAATTGCTACATATAATTCTTTATGCTTTTACATTTAATAAACATACAGACGTTATTTGTATTACTTAAACCCTCTCTGCTTGTAGGACGATTTTCTTTGATGTTAACGGTTTTTTTTTTCTTTAAAAATCAGTCAAGTTAATCCATAAACGCCCATGGATAGCCAGTTTAACCAAGATACATAGAGCACATATACACTATGAATATA
>NC_090742.1:106042210-106047210 GCF_036898095.1 Palaemon carinicauda
CCCTCGAAAACTATGAAATCTAAGAACCCAAGAGGAGAAACCCTTCTTTCCCAACTGGGTTCGAACCCACTACAAGGAATTTCAGTACCAAGATGGGCATGTGTAAGGACTCGATTCACCTTATAAGGATTCGAGGCCCAACTAGATGCAGAGATTCTGTATCTATTGAAGTAACTTTGGGGTTCGTTAGGAAGATTACTATTATTATTATTACTATCTAAGCTACAACCCTAATTGGAAAAGCAAGATGCTATAAGCCCAAGGGCTCCAATGGGGAAAAATATCCCAGTGAGGAAAGATAATATGAAAATAAATAAATAATTTGAACAAATTAACAATAAATCATTCAAATAAAAAGTAACATCAAAACTGATATGTTATATAAAAACTATTAATAACGTCAAAAACAGATATGTCATATATAAACTATAAAAAAACTCATGTCAGCCTGGTCAACATAAAAACATATGCTCCAACTTTGAACTTTTGAAGTTCTACTGATTCAACTACCCGATTAGGAAGATCATTCCACAACTTGGTAACAGCTGGAATAAAACTTCTAGAATACTGTGTAGTACTGAGCCTCATGATGGAGAAAGCCTGGCTATAAATATTAACTGCCTGGCTAGTATTAAGAACAGGATAGAATTGTCCAGGGAGATCTGAATATAAAGGATGGTCAGAGTTATGAAAAATCCTATGCAACATGCATAATGAACTAATTGAACGACAGTGCCAAAGATTAATATCTAAATCAGGAATAAGAAATTTAATAGACCGCAAGTTTCTGTCCAACAAATTAAGATGAGAATCAGCAGCTGAAGACCAGACAGGAAAACTATACTCAAAACAAGGTAGAAGGAAAGAATCAAAACACTTCTTCACAATAGATTGATCACCGAAAATCTTAAAAGACTTTCTCAATAAGCCAATTTTTTTGTGCAATTGAAGAAGACACAGACCTAATGTGTTTCTCAAAAGTAAATTTGCTGTCGAGAATCACACCTAAAATTTTAAAAGAGTCATACAAATTTAAAGAAACATTATCAATACTGAGATCCGGATGTTGAGGAGCCTCCGTCCTTGACCTACTTACAATCATACCTTGAGTTTTGTTATGATTCAACTTCATACCCCATAATTTGCATCATGCACTAAATTTAGCTAAAGCTCTATTAAACGATTCACCAACCCCAGATCTACATTCAGGGGATGGAATTGATGCAAAGAGAAAAGCATCATCTGCATATGCAACAAGCTTTTTTTTTTCTAGGCCAAACCACATGTCATGTGTATATAGTATGAAAAGTTATGAGCCAAGAACACTATCCTGTGGAACACCGGATATCACATTCCTATACTCACTATGGTGCCCATCAAGAACAACTCTTTATGATATATTACTTAAAAAATTAATAATGATGCTAAGAAACGACCCACCCACTCCCAACTGTTTGAGTTTGTAAACAAGGGCCTCATGATTAACACGGTCAAAGGCAGCACTAAAATCAAGGCCAATCATACGAACGTCCTGACCACAATCAAGGGATTTCTGTACAGCACTGGATATTGTAAGAAGGGCATCACATGCGCCAAGGCCTTTACGAAAAACAAATTGCAAACTAGTGAGTAGATGATTATCTTCTGCAAACCTATTAAGACGTTTTGCCAGAAGACGTTCAAAACTTTATATAATATGGGAGTTATGGAAATTGGGAGGTAATCAGTGGGACTTGAGCTACCACAAACACATTTACATAGAGGAGTAACATTACCAATTCTCCAACAATTTCTAAAAGCTCCCCTTCTTGCTAACTTGCGCAAAATAACATAACTTTGAAGCTAAGAAATCTGCTGTCTTTATAAAAAAAAGGGAAATATACCATTTGGGTCCTGTTAGAAATCCTTGAGGAAGGGAAAAGGGCAAATTTATCACATTGTTTATTATTATTATTATTGTTATTATCATTATTATTATTATTATTATTATTATTATTATTATCCAAGCTACAACCCTAATTGGAAAAACAAGATGGTATAAACCCAAGGGTTCCAACAGGGAAAAATAGCCAAGTGAAGAAAGGAAATAAGGTCTAGAAAGTATCTACACGTCTGTTCACAAGGACACCAGGCCTCTGATGAAGCTCATCCTGAAGAGGAAATATAAAGCAACTTAAAATAATATAAGAATAAACAAGTAAAGATAAATATATCGTGGCATCTCTAGAGTAATTTCTCTGCTCGATTCTTGGTGTAGGAACCAAGTGTAGCCTAGATAAAAAGAAATATTTCGCTTAAAGATTGTAGGAAAATAAATCCAAGACCAAGGACGGGAATCTTTTTTTTTTACAAAACAGGAGTGCAGATAGGGAAGGGGCTTCTTGAGTAGAAAACAGATTCAAAGGTTAACTCTTTTATTACTGTTGCTATAAGATTTGATGGGTAAACTACCTCACTAAAGATGTGATCAGTAACTTCATTCATAAACAACTGAAATGGTTACAGACAGCTTAATGATAATGATAGTAATATTCTCGCATTAGAATACACGAAAACATCGCAGGGATATTTTGTCTGGTTTTACAACAGGAGCGTAGTGCAGTATGCTTATCCGTTTGATATCTTGGAAAAGAAGTAGGTATAATAAGCTATGCAAAGACAGGCAAATATTAATCTAATTGAAAATTTTACAAGATAAGAAGAGTGAGATGCTTACAAAAGAATACATAACAATGTTGGCATTGCATTGCGGTAATAAACATCCTATTTGAGAAAAAATAAATATAAAATTTTCTCAGGTGACTAACACAAAGCAGTTATATTATAGAATGTGATATTATGCAACGTAACTCATATATATATATATATATATATATATATATATATATATATATATACTTAGTTATTTATATTATATATATATATATATATATATATATATATATATATATATATATATATATATATATATGAATATATATATATATATATATATATATATATATATATATATATATATATATATATATATATATTTATATATATATATATAAATATATATATATATATATATATATATATATATATATATATATATATATATATATATATATATATATTCATATGTATATATATATATATATATATATATATATATATATATATATATATATATATATAAATAACTAAGTATATATATATATATATATATATATATATATATAAATAACTAAGTATATATATATATATATATATATATATATATATATATATATATATATATATATATATACATATATATATATATATATATATATATATATACATATATATATATATATATATATATATATATATATATATACCTATATATATATATATATATATATATATATGTATATATATATTTATATATATATATATATATATATATGTATATATATATATATATATATATATATATATATGTATATATATATATATATATATATATATATATATATATATATATATATATATATATATTTCAAATAAGCCATATATATTAGTACATTAAAGTCCAGACTTTAATGTATTAATATATATGGCTTATTTGAAATATGAAAGAAACACGTTTAAATGTGCAAAAAAATTTATATATATATATATATATATATATATATATATATATATATATATATATATATATATAAATATATATTTATATACATATATATATATATATACATATATATATATATATATATATATATATATATATATATATATATATATAAATATATATACATATGTATATATATATACATACATATATATATATATATATATATATATATATATATATATATATATTATATATATATATAGAATACTGTGTAGTATTGAGCCTCATGAAGGATCCTATCGAAAGAGTGACATAACAAAAGAGAGACAAGAATTGTCATTAAAGGATTGACATATCAGAATTGATTTATGGGATATTATGATATTGCTCTAAGCCTTGATTGCTTACCGTCTGTCTGATAAGAAGATTTACATATATAAATATAAACATGGAATTGGAATATAGTCTGAAGACATTTTAACCTTTATTTTTGAAATATAAAAGCAAATCAAAATTAACGTTCATTAACATGTATTTTTAAAATGTATTGTATAAAAATACTCTTAACATTCATCAACTTCATCGTAATAATGCTGACTATTGCAATATCTAAAATATAAGATATGAGCCATTCCTCGAATATAATCATTCATCGAAAAAATTTATTTCTCCTTAAAGCTGTTGCCAGGTTATTTTATCTCTGAATTTGGTTCCTCTTCCCTTCCCTCCTATATATACCTGAAGCAAAAAACCTTGTACCTATTGTATTGTGTGATGGTCTTCCTTAAGGAATTTTTGAATTATTGTGTCAACTCTCTTATTATTATTATTATTATTATTATTATTATTATTATTATTATTATTATTATTAGTAGTAGTAGTAGTAGTAGTAGTAGTAGTAGTAGTAGTAGTAGTAGTAGTAGTAGTAGTAGCTAAGCTAGAACCCTAGTTTGGAAAGCATAATTCTATAAGCCCAAGGACTCCAACAGGGAAAAATAGCCTAGTGAGGAAAGGAAACAAGGATATAAATAAACTAGAAGAGAAGTAATAGCAATCAAAATAGAATATGTTAAGATCATATATAAACCATAAAAACAAGAAGAAGAGGAACAAGATAGAAATGGTGTGACCAAGTGTACCCTCAAGCAAGAAAAATCTATCCCTAAGCAGCGGAAGACCATGGTGCAGAGGTTTTGGCACTACCCAAGACTAGAGAAAAATGGTTAGATTTTGGAGTGTCCTTCTCCTACAAGAGCTGCTTAAAAGAGTTAGAGTCTCATCTACCTCGCATGGTATGATCCTTCAACGACTGTCTCAAATCTCCTGAGCCAAACCTCGTCTATACTTTTGTTTGGGTCTTGGGAGATTACATTCTTCCAGGGGATACGTGCTCCAC
>NC_090742.1:106049710-106054506 GCF_036898095.1 Palaemon carinicauda
TTTGCCACGAATGTTTAGTAGGAATGCTTTCGGACTGCGTCGGATCACAAGGAAAGGGCCCATGTAAGGGGGCGTTAGTGCTGGCTTGCTAGTGTCGTTGCACAGGAAGACGTGCGTTGCAGAGTGCAAGTCCGTTGGTATGTGATGCTTAGCTGGGGGCTTGTAAGTCTGGCGGCACGGAGTAAATTTTCCAACGACGTGACGTATGCGCTGGAGATCGTCGGAGGAGGTTGTAGAAGGAAAAAATTCGGCAGGGACAACCAACGGGTCGCCATACACAATTTCAGCTGCCGAGACGTCAAGAGCGTCTTTAGGAGTGGTCCCTTAGTCCCAGGAGGACCCAGGAAGCTGAGTAAACCAGTTGCAATCCTTGCAGCGGGACATCAAAGCTGCTTTGAGGGTGCGATGAAAACGTTCAAACCAATCCATTGGCAACGGGGTTGTAGGTCGTTGTCTGATGTAGGGTGATGCCCAGGAGATTCGCTTATGACGTCCGCAATTGAGAGGTGAAAGTGGTTCCTCTGTCAGAAGTAATATGCTCAGGGATACCGAATCTTGAAATCCATACAGAGAGTAAGGCAGATGTACATGAGGCGGAAGTTGCAGTTTCCATGGGAATGGCTTCAGGCCAACGAGTGGAGCGTTCGATAACGGTAAACAGGTAACGATGTCCTTGTGATGTGGGTAGGGGGCCTACAACGTTGATGTGAATGTGTGCGAAACGACGCTGAGGTTGAGGAAAGGTGCCCACTCCTGAATCTGTAATGATAATAATAATAATAATCGATGTACTTTGGAAGTTTGGCAAGAAGTACAGGCGTGGGCCCAATCCTTAGCATCCTTAAAAATGCCGTGCCAAATGAACTTTGCCTTCAGCAGCTGTGCAGTAGAACGGCACGAGGGATGGGAAAAGCCATGAATGAAATCATACACCTGTTGGCGCGTGGGAGCAGGAATCCAAGGTCGCGGTTTACCAGTACTGACGTCAAAGAGGAGGGTGGTGTTGGAGTCTTCGAGGGGAAGGTCTTCCCAACGGACGGACGTGCAGGATGTCCTACAAGCTTGATACTCTGGATCCTGTCATTGGGCTTCGGCCAGGGCGTTGTGATCCAATCCCAGTTGAAGGGCAGCCAACGTGTTTCTGACAGGGCATCGGCAACGGGATTCATTTTCCCAGGGACGTATTGAAGGGTGCAATTGTATTCAGCCACGGCGGAGAGATGTCGACGTTGACGGGCGGACCAGGCGTCAGACTGTCGAGTGAAGGCGTGCACCGGAGGCATGTGGTCTGTGCGAATGACGAAGGGCGTACCTACTAAGGAATGGCGAAAGTGACGGACAGCCAAGTGCACCGCCAATTCTAATAATAATAATAATAATAATTTTCTTCCGGGTATTGGATACCAGGATAAACGTAAATAACCATTAATCTTCGGTAACAGTGTTAAAAAGAAGTCCATTAGTACAGTGCTTTATTTAGATGGGAAATGGTAGGTAAGAGTAATTTAAATATTGGTAATACTTTATAAAAGTAATTTATGTTATATGTAAAGACTGTAGACTTAAATTCGTTGATTTATACTTGAATCCCAGTCCCCAAGATCTTGTGCCGGTTACGATCAATTCTATCTTGGACACTTTTCTGCTGAAGAAGGCCAATGGGCGGGGTGAGCCGTTGACCACCTGCTCGAATACTGCACCAATAGTGATGTCGCTGGCATCGGTGGAGAGAAGGAGAGGGGCGTGTGGGATAGGAACAGTGAGAGCCGCAGCAGTTGATAGGGCCTTCTTTGCATTGCAGAAGGCTGATTCTTGAAGGGGACCCCACTTCAGGTCCTTTGGCAGGCCCTTGAGGGACGCGTAGAGAGGAGCAAGAGTGGCGGCAATGGCTGGCAGAAAACGGTGATAATAGTTGATCTTGCCCTAGAATTCCTGCAGAGCTTTGACGGTCGAGGGCGCGGGGAAGTTCTGAACGGCTGCTACCTTCTCAGGGATGGGATGGACTCCTTCAGGAGTGATACGGTGCCCTAAAAACGACCTTTCATTGGCGCCAAAGGTACACTTGTCGTACCGGACTACAAGACTGTTTTGTTGCAGGCGGTCGAGCACGATACGCAGGTGACGGAGGTGTTCCTCTTTTGAGGAGGAGAACACAAGTATGTCGTCCACATAACATACACAGAAAGGGAAGTCCCCTAAGATGCCATCCATGAGGACGTTGAAACGTTGCCCCAGCATTACGAAGGCCAAAACAGGAGTAATTGAAGGTGTATGTACCAAACGGAGTGGTGATGGCGGTCTTGGGGATGTCTTCTGGGTTCAGAGGCACCTGATAATACCCCTTCAGGAGGTCAAACGTAGAGAGAACCTTTGCTTTGTGCATGTAGGAGGTCAAGTCGGCAATATTTGGGAGGGGGTAGTGATCCGGTTCTGTTTGCTTGTTCAGGCGCCTGTAATCCCCGCACGGACGGAGGGAGCCGTCTTTCTTCAGAAGGATGTGTAAGGGTGACGATCATGGGCTGGAGGCCTTTTGGCAAAGGCCCATTTCCTCTATTTCGGCGAACGTCTGTTTGGCGGCTGCCAATCGTTCCGGTGCCAGACGTCTGAATTTTGCGAAGACTGGGGGTCTCGTCGTCTTGATATGGTGATAAATACCGTGCTTGGCAGGAACCGTGGGCGTTTGGTGAAGTTCTGGACGGAAAACTTCCGGGTACGACGTGAGGAGGTGGGCGTAGGCATCCATGGGTGCGCTGATGTGGAGAGTGAGATTAGAGGGGGTCGGGTTGAAGAGGGTGTCGACAAGTACGAGTCTTCATTGACCAATCGTCGGTGGGCGACATCGACCAGAAGGTGGAAATGAGAGAGGAAATCCGCACCGAGGATTGGCAATGTGACGTCAGCAACGAGAAACTTCCAATTGAATTTACCGTTTCCGAACAATAATGTGAGGTTCTCATAACCATAGGTGGGTATCGCAGATCCGTTGGCAGCTACCAAGCGGACGTCGGCAGATGTAGACAGACTACGTCGTGCCTTGAAGAGTTTCCTTGGCAAAAGAGAACGACAAGCACCCGTGTCTACCAAAAATCGCACGCCCGTTCCTGCATCCTGTAAAAAGAAAAAATTAGAAACACGGGAGGCCACCGCCACGAGCGATGGCCTACTTACACGTTTTTTTGGCCACTGACAATCCTTGGCACATCTCTTCGCGGTTGCCCCGAATCTGAAGTGGTAGTAAGCAAAACTGCGGCGGATGGGAGGTAGTAAGTGGCTGTAGAGGTCGTTCGTTGTGGGCGCGAGCGATTGGTGAGTGGTGGGCGGCTTTGTCGCTGCTTCGGCACGTCACGGGGTAGGCGTGTATGTCTTATGGTATTCATGTCAGCTTCGGTTGACGTTGAATAGGCATCCTCTTCGTCAGGGGTGGAAGCGTTGATGGAGGTCTTGAAGTGGCTGTCCATAAGGGCGTCGGCTTTGTTCATCAAGTCCTTTATGGGTAAACTATCGACATCAGGTATGGCAGGGCGTACAGGTTCGGGTAAACGGCATATCCAAAGGGCACGAAGTAGGTTCACCTCACGAGGAGAGCCGTCTGCGGTAGGTTGAAGGCGAGCGATACTGGTCATTTCCCTGAGGGCAAGCGAAGCCCTTTGTTCCCCCAGCGGTTGTTGCGAGAGCTGAAAAAGCTTTGCTATAACGGGCGGCTGCCGACTGCGAGTACTGTTGCAGAAGGTATGTTTTGAGGACATCATATGCTATTGGGGTGTCTCCTTGTTCACAAAGCCAGTCGGATGTTTCTGGGAAGGTGTCCTCGGGTATCGCCGCGAGAACATAATCCGCTTTGGTGGTTGAGCGAGTCACGCCCCTGATGCGAAACTGGACTTCTGCGCGCTGAATCCAGCAAACGCCTCTCCGCTGGCAAACGATGAAAGTTTGAATGGAGCGGCCGCAGCACCAACTGCCGTTGAGTCCGCCATAATACCAAAGATGGAGGGGCGAGGGGGTGGGGGTGGGAAGGCGGTGGGAGCGAGTCGACTTCCGGGGTCACCAATGTGACGGGCCGAGAGAGGGGTGTGAACTCAAAGGCAGGATGCAATCAACTGAGTACTTTATTAAGGAACACTCTCCTTTATATACAAAACCTCAAGGCAACAGGACATAACATGTTCGAGAGACAGACAATGATACAGAGGAAAACCGGAGACATGATCAATCAGGTTCTTTTTAGTGCGAGGGAAGAGCGCAGATACAAGCATAATATATACAAAATAATTTATGTACGATCGTGTGACACACGGTTGGTACTGTTTCATCATAAGAAACATTTTATATTGAATTTAATTCTTAATCGAATTTCATTGTCATTGACGAAAATTATGGTTTGTTTACGGAGTATTAAATGTTTTGGAAATCTTTTCCCATCAAGAAATTGTTTGATGATATATGGATAAAAGAGAGAGAGAGAGAGAGAGAGAGAGAGAGAGAGAGAGAGAGAGAGAGAGAGAGAGAGAGAGAGAGAGAGAGAGAAATTTCATTAGGAAGGAGTATATGATAACATGTTTGAACTAAAATTTACAAATTATTTCCCTATCAAAATATATAAATAAAGATTAATATGGAAAGTTATATACACAAAAGTTAGAAAATCCGAAAGTTTTGCTGTTGCTTTGTGTTATGTTGTGGTAATGGATTTTGTAATTGACGTCCAGAATTCATATCCATTTATTTGCATCAACAAAATGCTTCGGTGTTTTGCCCTTTTTGCATTCAATGGTGTACTGGTTGCAATGCCATCTAGT
>NC_090742.1:106055006-106115006 GCF_036898095.1 Palaemon carinicauda
AGTACCTTTCTGCTTTGGAATTTTTCCTGTCCTATTGGAATATCGAAGTAATTGTTGTTGGTCAATCCATTAGTCAAAAAGGATGAAAGGGCCGTCTTAAGTCGCTAGGAATCTGGAAATTGAGGGGCCTAAGAAGATGATATAGTCTGCATAGATATCACCTTTCTGCAGGTTTGTTCACACTCTGGCTTTCGTAATAAGTGTTGTTACCTGAAACGATCTGTTGGGAGCTTTGTGAGGCCGACGTTTTTTTCATGGCTGTTGCCAGATGGAAGTACATGCTTGGTCAATGGATAATTGTAAAGCAGGTCTTCCTTAAGATGGAAAGCATTTCCAGTATCGATTTATGATTAATTTAGACCTTTTTTTGAAGAAGCGAAATTAATTAGTCTTGATAAAGGAACGTTAGTCAAATTTTAATGCCTATCAAATGAGTTTGTTTCTATTTTGCTGCCTAGTAAAGTAACCACATCCTTATTTTTATAACAATGATTACGATAGAGAGTATAATTCTGTTATTGCGGCTGTTGTGTTTTATTAACCTTCCATTCCTCAAGAGACACTTCATGTGTTTCTTGCTCTTACTTCTTTTTCCTGTCGTAATTGGGTGTGCGGTAGGTAATGGCATTTGGTTACCTGTCCTTGAGGCTTTTGCACGAGCATTAAAGAAGGAAGAAAAATTCATCACTTTTATTGTATACCAGAAAATATGATTGATGGCGTGAAGTAAGACACATTGAAAATTCGTGTTTGCCGTTTTAACAAGAAAACAATTTATTTTTTTATTCTCCTATACTCACCGTGACTGTGATCCTTTTAGTCTGCTCATATGTTCAATTTTGTACATTGCAGTTTAGATCTTTGCAGTTACCTGTACATGTCCTTTGATTGGACTTGTGTTGATTTCCTTGTAATCCACAGGAATATTCCATTGATTTCCCATCATTACATAACTCGCAGTTATCATTTTATTAAAGTTGAAACGTGCACGCTATATAGTTAATCAAATAGGTAAATTAAAATACAGAAATGGGAATAAGGTTCGTCCTGAATTTGTATTACAGTATTTAAAAAAAAAAAAAAAAAAAAAAAAAAAACTCGTGGAAGCATCGTAGTTATTTCATTTGCAATTGAGGATCAGTCAGCAATTGAATATTGGTACTCAAAAATTCCTAAACTCTCCTCTGTCTCTTTGCTCTTCTCCAAAACTTAATTAAAGGTGTCACATCAAAAGTTTTAATGGGAGCGGAGTGGCAGAGTAGTTTAGGAGGAGTCCATTTACTATGATCCCCATTTAGGGCTTCGAGAAGGGCGTCCTGAACCTGCAATAGTGTTATCTTTCTAAGGGATTTTACGAAGTTTGATGAAAAGCGTTTATTTTCCTACCCAGAGGAACTACTTTAAAGGAGTTTACTTTATTGCATGGCACTTCTTAATGTTATGAAAGCTTATACCCACTTTAAATGTTTTTTTTTTTTTTGCCTCATATTTAATGAGAACAGTAAAATCTTTAACCCCAATTTTAGAGGCATTTGTTTATGGTTTTTTTTTATTGTAAATTCTTTTGATAAATATACATATATTTGTGGATTAGAATTATCTAGAAACTAAGTCTATGTCGAATGTTCTTTACATCTGGAAAAATTATATATTTAAACGTCGTTTTCTTGAGTAATTTACGAAGGAGAGTTGTGGTTTTACCCGATAGCTACACGTTAAAAAATGCCTTATCGTAAACTTTGTTATAACAAGTATTGTAATTATCTGCAAGAAAATTTTGTTTGAAAGAAAGATTCATATTTTATTTTGTCACAAGAGCACCCTGGATGATTAAAAAAGAAAAAAAGAAATCGTCGATCCCAGTTTATGAAATTTTATTCATGTAAGTTGAACGTTTCCTGTTGATGTTATCCCTTATAGGGATGGCTGTTGAATTCTTATGCTTACCAAATTTCGTTGGGTGCTGGCAAGATATCTTCCGGCGATTGTTATTTTTGTGAGATGCAGTAGAAACTGATTAATTTACAGTAAGTGTGTCTGGCTAGGACTTATTGTTTTGGTGACATCTGTTCTTCCATCAACCCCATTTTCTGCTTAGCTCTTTTCCTAAGAAATCGTTAGTTAACACTCTCAAACTTATTCCACCCATACATCGTAGGAGGACATTTCATCCATACCAAAATTTGACATTAACCCAACATTAGTAGATATACAATCAGCTTATTTTCTTGTACAATAGAAATTATTTCTTCGTATAACTTCACAAGCAAATTCTCTTGGCACAAACATTAATGGCCCTGGCCTATATGACCTTGACCTCACATTTCTCGATTTAAGGGTTTCTCTTCATGAACACCATGAAGAATTCCATCATACAATCACAGACAGGGCTTCTTGGCACGAACACTTTTAACCGTGCCAAACTATGATGGCATTGGCCTTTCGCGTGACTTTAACCTCACATTTCATGAGTTTGTGTTTAGCCGATTTTTTTTTTTTTTTTTTTTTTTTTTTTTTTTTTTTTTTTTTTTTTTTTTTTTTTTTAACTCCGTGAAGAATGCCACCATAGGATTTCATCCACGGCATACCTAGGTACCAACAACTTAACAGCTCAGTTTCATAGAACACATTTGCATTTGTTCTGGCATAATATTTATAATTGAAAAACATGTTAAGAGTTACCGTGTGTTTCTGTAGGTTTTAGGGACAGTTGGTCATATTCATGGGTCCATTTTTATCGTTTTTATTAGAATCATAAATAGGTATACATAGACTCTCTCTCTCTCTCTCTCTCTCTCTCTCTCTCTCTCTCTCTCTCTCTCTCTCTCTCTCTCTCTCTCTCTCTCTCTCTCTCTCTCTCTCTCTCTCTCTCTCATTAGCATACATGTTTCTTTACGGAGAAACTTCTCCCTTACTTAGTTGATGAAAAGGTCGTTATATCTCATAAGAAAGTTGCATACATCAAATTCAAGACTTTACATGCGGTCGGACATCGAGATTAACCTGCCAAACGTACGGTATGTCCGACCGCATGTAAAGTCTTAAATTTGATGTATGCAACTTTCTTATGAGATATAACGACCTTTTCATCAACTAAGTAAGGGAGAAGTTCCTCCGTAAAGAAACATACATTTGGCAGGTTAATCTCGTTGTTTCGGCATGATGAAATCTGAGACATAGCTTTCAGTGTGCGAGAGAGAGAGAGAGAGAGAGAGAGAGAGAGAGAGAGAGAGAGAGAGAGAGAGAGAGAGAGAGAGAGAGAACCCGATAAATAGCTATCGCAGTATTGAGTGACAGCCAGAGAAAGTAGTATTTGTGGTGCAAGTATGCTTTGACGACATAATTTTGGCAGGGGAACCGCTTGATTATTTTTGGGCGTGAAGTGGGTGTAGGAGGGACAGGGCAAAATGGAATAACTACCTTATTGCACGTGTGTTGTGTGTCATTAGAAACAATCCGGATTCACTCGTCTGCTCAGAAGTTCACGTCTACCATTGTGGAAGTACTCTTGACATGAAATGAATACCCATACTCATGGAAACCGGATTTGGTAGGTAGGACACATTGAAACTATTTTGAATAGTATTGGTATCACATACTGTATGTTTTAGTGTAGGCTATAGTGCAGCATGGAGGGGAAAACTCTCCACCTTCAATGGCAGAATAGTTTCTAAGCCCTTATATTCTAGGATACAATGTATGGTTTTTTTCCCTATATTTCCCGGAAGGTTGTGACACCAGTAAGCATTAGCAAAGGCTCTTTGCAGTTTCTCTTCGACCCTGAGCTGCATCCCCTTTTTAACCTTCTACCTGAACTTCCATCTTGCTGTCCGACCTCATGATTTCTGTTTCACAGTCCGCCTGCGAGATTTTCCCACTTTTCATTTTGGCGCTGGATGGCTTCCATGGCCCCAACGCTGTACCCTGTGGACCAATATCCAGAAATCAAATCTACATCGCTATATTCCTCACTTCATTTTCCTTCATTACTCTGGCGGTATATCCTAAACAAATGCTAAGCTCTGCAGATAGAAGCCACTATAAACTGCAGCATTCGATTAGCTTCGCTTTTGTTTTTGAACATCTTTATTTAATAACTTCTATTGGTATTAATGCCAATCTGCAACGCACAGTCATATGTGTGTCTATACTTGTAAGGAGAGAGAGAGAGAGAGAGAGAGAGAGAGAGAGAGAGAGAGAGAGAGAGAGAGAGAGAGAGAGAGAGATTCCCCGGTAATTGACCTAAACAAGCGGGCACCTTTAAGACCAACGAGGCCCACAAATTCATTCAAAACCATCTCACGCTTCCTGGTTCATATTCTCTGTCTGTCGCACTTTTTTCGTGTCTGTTTGCCTCTGAAGATGGTATCTTTTACCTTCGTCATTAAGTGTGTATGTGTGCTTGTATGGTTGCAAAAACTTAATTTTCCTCTAACCGGTCACTCTATATAGATTTATCTTCAGTAGTTATATACTGATTTTCTAAAATAATATTAATGACAGTTTTACGGTGGTAGAAAAAATCCAGTACGTCTGCTTATAAACAAGACACACACACATTATGTATATATATATATATATATATATATATATATATATATATATATATATATATATATATATATATATATCAGCCCGTACTAGTCCACTGCAGAACAAAGGTTATGGTGGCCTATTGGAAACATCCCTGCTTGTTGATTGCCGGACTGGGGTTCGAGTTCCGCACAAGCTCGATAGTTTCTTGTAGTATCTGCAACCTCACCA
Source organism: Palaemon carinicauda (assembly GCF_036898095.1). Classification (NCBI taxonomy): domain Eukaryota; kingdom Metazoa; phylum Arthropoda; class Malacostraca; order Decapoda; family Palaemonidae; genus Palaemon; species Palaemon carinicauda. The sequence continues at coordinate 106,059,771 of NC_090742.1, forward strand.
TCCCTGAGAAAGGATGGGGAGTTTTGGGGAACCTATAAGTCTGCCCTCTGAGTCATCATCAGCCTTTGCTTTGTCCTCCCTGGTCCTAGCTTGAGTAGAGAGGGAGCTTGGGCGCTGATCATATGGATATATGGTCAGTCTCTAGGGCATTGTCACTGTCCCTTGCCTCTGCCATTCATAGGCGATCGTTTTATTCTTACGAAGATGATCTACATGAAAGTAGATTATTTTATTAACAAATATTCTTTTGTGTCTTTAAGAGATATATAGCCAGCTCATAAGGTGGTTCACACTCGTGTAGGATTAAGTAAAGGTATGTAAATTACATAAGGCTGTCGTCATTCATTTAATTATATTTTTATTCAGTTCCGTATATGTAAATTTACGTTCTTTTAAAGAATTCATTTTTATTTCACATAGTTTGGTTATGAAGTCTTATGTAATCTTGTTAAATGGTATGTATTTCGCACGAGGTATAAACGCTAGGCATTGCTTCATGTTTCCATGTGGTTGGAAATTGCATGAAGGTTCTAGAATAAATTTCAAACTGCCAAGTTGGCAACATTGACGCCCCAAGAATCATGCCCCCACACTACGCGAATGCTTTGCTGGAAGACTCCAGAGTGAATTAGGATGACAAATGAGGGCCTAACAATGTAAGGGAGAGAGATCCAGCCTGGCATTCCGATAGAGCCAACATCCGACAATCCTCTCACCAGCACCTCTTCACCCATAGTGTTTTCTCTCCAATGTTATACCCTGTATAGTGCCTGTTAAACTTTTTGTGGTTTAATTTGAAAGAAGTGAAGTGTATTTATAAGTACAGTTTATATTGTAAAATTATCTTTATTTATTAATTTATTATTTTTTGTGTGTGACTGACCCTGTGTGATTTGGTTAAACAGTGAAGTGCATTTATTTTTGCTTAACTATTCAGTAACCTTTTGTGAGCCCAAAGGTCGTAGGAGTAACAGTTAATTATATGTAAGTGTAATTATTGTTTATTTCATATAGTGTTAAAGTGTTAACTTTTTTCATTGTCAAAATTAAATATTTTCATATATTCGTTTCTAGTGAAACAAGCGAATTTATTATTCTTGAAGTGTCATTTTGTCTTAAGCCTAAGGTCTAGTTCAGAATTAGATTTCGTGTGATTAATTTTTGGTATTACTGTTGAATTGTTATTTTTATAGAACATATATATATATATATATATATATATATATATATATATATATATATATATATATATATATATATATATATATTTGTAAAGTATATTATTTCGATCACCGATAATTATTTCATTGCCTTGCTCGCATCCCTGACTAAGAACCGAAGTAAGAGGGTGATTTAAAAATAGTTCCATTAAAAGTAAAGTACTCACCCAGTTTTGTTTTGAGTTTAAATTAGAGAGACCTTTAGATATTCAGTGTTCATATATATTATTGTCTGGGAGTTGCCTATTATTCTCAGAGCTCGGAGGTATTCTCGTATGTATCAGACTTATATAATATAAAGTAGGTGAGTTTTGGAGCTCGGGAATTTACGTAATTCACTAGTCATAATACTATCTTTAAACCTTTAAACATATCCTTTCGCTTGCGTAGTCCACACTCACAAACTTTCTTAGTTTGTCAATCCATTGTCTCCTCTTCCTTCGCCTGTTTTTTTTTTTTTTTTTTTTTTTTTTTTTTTTTTTTTTTTTTTTCAATCTCTAGGGACCCATTTTGTTATTCTTAATGGCCATCTATTATCTGCCATTTTCTTTAGAATGTCCAGCCCATGCCCATTTCTTTTTCTTACATGTCAGAATATGCTCTACATTAGTTTTCTCTTGTATTCATGTTGCTTATTTTTCTGTCTCTTAGTGTTATTACAATCGTTAGTCTTTCTATAGATCTTTGATTTGTAACCAGCTTATGTTCTATGGCTTTAGTAAGGCTCCAAGTTTCTGATGCATAAGTTGAAATTGGTGGGACCGTCTGATTAAATTCTTTTCTGTTTAGAGAAGTGGCGTTTTAATTTTCATAAAATCATTTTGTTTGCCATCCCATGCTTATCCTTCTTTTAATTTAGGACTCTTGTCCTTAGGAAACACTTATTGTTTGTCTTAAGTACGTACAGTGTATCCATTAACAATCTCTAGAGGTTCATCCATAACTATATATAAATGTGTATATATATGTATATATATATATATATATATATATATATATATATATATATATATATATATATATATATATAATGCTAAAAATTTTTACATAAACGTATTTGTATAACGAGAGGTAATTTTTTTTTTTTATTTCAAAACGCCTAGAAATATGTTAACTGGCCCCAGCAAGTAACTGTTGAGTGGATGTTGGAAAATGAAAAGGGAAGAGGATGTTCTTAGAAATGGGAAGCAGCGGAGAGCGTTTTTAAGAGAATGAACAAGCGAGACATATCCGAGGGGAAGGAGAGTTTTGAATTCTCAGAAATTAGAAGTCAAGCCATTTTCTGCCTCTTTCTAATTGTTGATGATACTCTTGCATGTCTTACTCTCATGAAATAGATGGGAGGGTCGTGATGAAATGAATGTCGGCGAGTTTGCTTTCTACACAAATGTTTTTACTTTGGATCGAAGGGTTATTTATTTATTTTGGTAGTCTTCCAATTGTATCGCATATTTGTAGTGATTTAATTATATATATATATATATATATATATATATATATATATATATATATATATATATACTGTATATATATCGATATATATATATATATATATATATATATATATATATATATATATATATATATATGTATATATATATATATATATATATATATATATATATATATATATATATATATATATATATATATATATATATATATATATATATATATATATATATCTCAAGATTGGCAAAAAACCCTAGTTTTTTAGGAAAAGGCAGCCTGGGTTTTTTTTTTAAGTAACGGGTTTTATCGGGGGATTTTTTTTTTCTTATTCTTTACCTTTACTATTCAAATCTAGTAATATTTCTATGACCTCAGTTTTATTTGTATTTCAGCTATCTGCTTATAACCCTTGAAAAAATTAAGAGAAAAATGTAAAAATGAATTGAACAGCCATGCAAGTCCAAGTCTCTTACTAAGTAAAAGATCCTTTCCTGAGACCGATTTGAGTCCCATCTCTACAAATGTTGCAGTCCCTATTTTAAGGGTTGTCAGACCAGGACCAGTATATATAGTGATTAAGACTTCTTTAATTTAGGCCTACTATGGAAAGTTTGAGAAACAATAAAGAAAAACCACTAAGGCAAATGGTAATGTATATGATAAAAATTATTGAGCTTGAAATGCATTCCTTCTCTAAGTTCTCTGACTTTTTATTTTTTTTTTTTTTTTTAGATCATTACAGTTAACGGTGGTTGTATTTATTTTTCCATTGAAACATTAATTGAATTGACCTGTTATATACTGTGAGCCCTCCCTATTCGCGGGTTCTTTCTTCGCAATTTAGATTGTTCACGATACAGAGAACCTTATATCCCATTAAATAAAATCTCATATTCTTGGTTTTGTGATAAGTACTCTCAGAACCCAAACATTTCAAACAGACCGTGCTCCTTAGCACCCAGCATGCTTTGCAACGTTTCCCTCTACACACAGCACAATACCCCATCTCTCGGTCACAAGCCCTCAGCTTTGCTTCGTTTTTCCTCGTGTGTGCATCTCCTGCTTTGGTCTTTTTTGTGACGTAAAAATCTGTACATATCCAATGTGCTTATAGTAATTTTAATTTTAAATGGGATATTTACTGTACATTACGCCACCCTACACGATAAACAGTCAACGGCTCAAAGAGTTGCATCATGCTTCAAACATACTGTTTAAAACTTTGTACGTAAATGGTTAGTGGTGCTGTACAGATACCTTTCACTCTAATTTTTATTGTATTAGTATATTCATAGTGTAATACTGCAATGTTTTTGTTATATTAGCTACTGTACAATATTGTATACAAAATACCATACTTTACAGTAGTAATGTAGATTTAGGCTATGAGTTCAGTGAGCTTCAATGGTTTGTGTCGACCTATCGAAAACACCATATGTAGGTACAAGTGTGGCAATGACTCAAGTTTTGTGTATCTTTGTCTTTTGTACATAGTACACATGTTCACATGTACTGTACACTTACTAAATGTGTTCATTCATTAATATAATGCAGTACTTTAGATAGAAAACAAGTAAAAACGACATTAGGCAGTAATTAGGGTGTTAGTTGGCTGCTTGTAGGCAATGGGCAGTGAGTTGCTAGGTTAGGAGTTAATTCACCTTAGGACAGCAAGTATTCGCGGATTCTCGCCTGTCTCTGTTACATAACCCAGCTAATAAGGAGGGCTGACTGTATTATTATTGATCGCTTGTAAATTCTGGGGCATTTGAGCTTAGATTGAAGAATAGTAGGTTGGCTAGGGCCTTAGCCACCCACTAGAGAGTTATGGGGTCCTTTGATAGGCCAGACAGTACTACATTGGATCCTTCTCTCTGGTTACGGTACATTTTTCCTCTGCCTACATATACACCGAACAGTCTGGCCTTTACAGATTCACCCCCTGTCCTCATACACCTGACAACACTGAGGTTACCAAACAATTCTTCTTTCATGGGGTTAACAACTGCACTGTAATTGTTCAGTGGCCGCTATCCTCGTGGCAAAGGAAGAATAGACTCTTTAACTATGGTAAGCAGCTCTTCTAGGAGAAGGACACTCCAAAATCACACCATTGTTCTCTAGTCTCGGGAATTGCCATAGCATCCGAACCATGATTTTCCACTGTCTAGGATTAGAGTTCTCCTGCTTGAGGGTACACTCGGGGACACTATTCTATCTTATTTCTCTTCCTCTTGTTTTGTTGAAGTCTTTATAGTTTACATAAGAAATATTCTAATGTTACTGTTCATGAAATATTGTATTTTTTCTTACTTCCTTTCCTCACTGGGCTATTTTCAACATTCTGCTTTTCCAACTTGGGTTATAGCGTAGCGAGTAATAATAATAATAATAATAATAATCATTGCAACAGGCTGCAACATGAAATACTGAAGTTGAGAAAAAATGGGCTGATTGATATACAAAAAAGAAAAAAAAGGTATAAAAAATCTGCCCTCTTTTTTTAAATTAGAAAACTATTCTATTATATCTTCCCAATTCTAAAAAAGAGGTTGTAAATAAATTTGCTCTACTTTAAATTGTGTCGAACCAAAAGTTACACAAATAGCACAGAGTTAGTGGATTTTGGAAGAAGAAGAAAACAGCTAAAACATTTTTAAAAACCCACCTGGTTTGTTAGATTAAAAAACCCGGTCCGAGTGGGTAAGCTGGTAGGTACTTGGGTATCTATTATATATATACATATACCATAAACATATTTCTTTTATTTAATTGTTTGAATTTTTCTATGCCTGCCTGCCTTTCCTCTTTTCCTTCATCTTACTTTACAAACTTCATATAAATTTTACTTAGTAGTGCAACGGCCGGGTTTTTCCCCTTTACACCTGGGTGGTGAATGGCTTCTCAGGCCCCAGTGTTGGGTCTCATGGTCCAAATTCTTACTCTAATCCCCAAAAATCTACTTTTGTTTGGTTTTCTGGAATACTTTATCTTGTCCTACCTTCATTCAGGGTTGGAGTAAAGCTTTGCCCTGTGTCCAGCTAATCATAGATATCGTGGAAATAGTCCCCTAGGCTAACCTGACCATATGGTTTTTCCAGTGTTCCGTTTCCCAGACATATTCTTTGAAAGGCATTTCCTCTCCCTGTTGTTGTTCTTAGCGTTGTTTCGCGACCTGCAGCAGAGTTCTTCCGTAAAGATAACAAAGATCTTGCGAGAATTGCTGCTTTGAACCTCTAGAGTAATTTTGCATTGTGTATGTACATTTTTAGCATAATTATATTTTTCCGAATATTGAACTATTACTTTACATTCATCATCAATTATTTTTACGAAGATATTTTTAACATTCTTACATTCTTAGTTCTGATTAGTTTGGATTATAAACATTTTGGTTCAAAAGTACTTTAATAATTTTGCCTAATTACTGACAGATTGGTCGAGATTGACTACAACAATGATTACCTCAGCAAGCTCCTTATTAGTTAATAATTTTCACTTATTAAATTTTAGTTAAGTGTTGAATTATATACTAATGTTCTAAAATCTCGTGTTATTATTTTTTTTCCAAAAACTGACGGTCTTCCATTAACTGATCGTTAGGAGTATCGTTTTGTTTTGGATAAATATAGAGACTTTATTTCATATAGATATATATGTATATAATATACAATAGGCATCATTCATATTATTTCATATTTTATGCATATCGAGTCGCCGTTGGTTTCTGAAAAAGGAAATGGGGGTTTGAAGTTTTCAGTGATTTTCATAATGCGAAAATCATTCATTATTCTTTTTACTAAATTCAGAATTTCAACGTACTGTCGCAACTTTTCTGATTGGCGCTCAGTTGAAGGTTTATTGAGATTCTTAGTCTCCTTGCGATAATCTTTTACCCAGAAATACAAATATGATTATTTTTAGTGGTTGACAATCTCTCTCTCTCTCTCTCTCTCTCTCTCTCTCTCTCTCTCTCTCTCTCTCTCTCTCTCTCTCTCTCTCTCTCTCATATATATATATATATATATATATATATATATATATATATATATATATATATATATTTTAATATACACACACACACACACACTACCATTGAATACAGGTGCACATGTGGCTTCTAACATCCCAATACCACATTGTTCATCTTCAAAGTGAAAATTCCGAAAGCAGAGATTGTTGGAGAATTGGTAGTTACTCCATTAGGTAAATGGGTTTGTAGTAGCTCAGACTTCGTTGATTATACATACACACATAGCCTATATATATTTTTACATACATACATGTATATATATATATATATATATATATATATATATATATATATATATATATATATATATATGGGTGTGTGTGTGTATGTGTGTGTATGTGTGTGTGTGTGTGTTTTCCTGAGCTTTCTAAAAGGACATTTAAATATTTAGATAGATATGCACACATATGGACTCGCATACACATTTAACCTTTCTCACCCCCTGCCCTTTCCTAACTACAACCCGCTGGATTGTGAATTTGTGGGAGAGTGTAGTTTTTTAGTGTACCTCTCAGGGTAGCTACCTTTCACCGAGTTATGACTATTCCCTCTCCCCCATGAGCATGACAAAAGAATATATATATATATATATATATATATATATATATATATATATATATATATATATTATCTGTATAATGTATATATATATACATACATATATATATATATATATATATATATATATATATATATATATATATATATATATATATATACATATATACCGTATAGTCAGATACCTGCTTTTTAGACTAATCGTAATAACTTGATATCTTGAAAAATCTTTTAGAGGTAAAGCTGTAGAAAATTTTGCTCCTTACTATTACCTGACCTTGAATATTGTATACTGTACTTGATGCTGATGACCTTGGCAGTTGCGACATCAGTTTTATGCAGGAAGTTAGTCAATTACTATAGTTGGACTTTTAACTTGTTTACACTAATACTCCGTTGTGTTACTTTACATCCGTGAAAAAGAAATTGCTTTCTATCTTGATTTAGAAGATTGTTTACAAAATTTACTCAGGGGAAAACAGGGCAAGGACATAAATACTGAGAATTTGAATGTGATAAAAAGTATTTCTTTAAGTTCCTGTTATCATGTATTGTCCTTGCTTTGATCTTAAAAGTATAGTTATTCCATATTTTTTTCGTCTGGTAAGAATATTTTCATCACCGTTTGATGACTTGCGGAGGAATTTGGCACTGGCTCGCAGGCTTATCTGGCTAAATAAACAGACTACCTGGCTTCTCTGACACCTTTTACACATATGAAAGCTAATATTAAACATTGTTCGATAACCTTTAGCTGTTAATAGGTGCCATGAAACTAATTCAAAAGAACATTAAAGAAATCTTCGATGCACGTGATTCGCTTTGTATTGCTCGCAAATACGAGTTTTCCACGGCCTATTTCTAATGGCGTTTCTCCTCTTTTTATAATCTGAAATGCTATTGTTTCCTGCATAATTTGAAACTGATATTGATGCGCAATTTATTGTAGTTCCCATGTTACTTGCGAATGGAGAATACACGAAACAAAGTCGTTCTTAAAAAGGAATAAAAATGCCACCGAAATATATCCATGAAGGTTTTAGAACTTGTTTTTAGTAGTAAAGGAATTTATTTTCCTGAAACAAATGTAGGCAATACTTTGTTTTAGATGAATTCTTCCTCCCCATTAAAACCTAATATGAAGATTATCCTTATAATCTCAATTTATCTTTGCCTAAATAACGTATATTTGTCACACATTCTTAGTTTCGTTGCTATTGGAAGAGATAATCAGGAACGTGAATGAAAATAACCTAAAGGGGATTTACGTTTATACGATAAACAAATATAGATTATCTAACAAATCCTCCGTGATTAAAGGTCTTGTTCTTATTACGAGAGATATAACCAAAGATAGGGATCACTGCCCGGTGGTGGTGGTCGGGGCGGGGGGCTATTTTTCTGGGCGTCTGTGGGGCTTTTGACAAGCTGCCAAGGGGGTAAAGGCAAGGTTCCTTAGTTGTTCTTACTTTTTGGCTTCACATTCTTTATTCTTTTGGACCTGCCTGCTTCCTACACACACACACTCACACACTATATATATATATATATATATATATATATATATATATATATATATATATATATATATATATATATATATATATATATATATATATATATATATATATATATATATATATATATATATATAATATAGTATAAGATATATAATGTGTGTGAGTGTTGCATTTCAAATGACGGAGGGAGAGATATGGCTCTGCATATTATAGTTAAAGTTTTTATGCTTTCACATTTTGAATGTAATTTATTATAGTAATGATTTCTATATGAGAAATTACTCTCGTCTACTTCGTAGTTCTGTCTTTAACTGCCTTTTATCCTGTTCCCAAATATTCATCGAATGAATTGTAATGATCTCGGTTTCTCTGGAGAACTTCCATATGCTAATCAGCTGTTTCCTGTTGAGCATGATGGAAGACACTCTCGCTCTTAGACATCTTTATTGCTAGCTGCTCTTGTGATATATATATATATATATATATATATATATATATATATATATATATATATATATATATATATATATATATATATATTATATATATACATATATATATATGTTTATATATATATATATGTTATATATACATATATATATATATATATATATATATATATATATATATATTAAACGGAATATAGAGTTTGGTTATTTAAGAGGTTTTAGATTTTCCTCTCACTGTAGTATGTACTCTGGCTTTTAAATCAGTTATTATATTGATCCATGGTGCAATAGTTTGAGCAGTGGAAATATAAAATGGAAATATACCTATACTTTCCTCTGAAGAAAATATTTGCGTAAATTCCCAAATTGATTTGAAAATTTGTACATAAGAAAATTTCTCAAATTGTGAGAACACACCGAAAATATCAAAGCAGTGTCAAGTAGGTATACATCTTTCGGTTGATTTATAAATAATATCCTTAATGTATTTTCAAGTGGCTTATTATTATTATTATTATTATTATTATTATTATTATTATTATTATTATTACTGTATTATTATTATTATTATTATTATTATTATTTGTTTCTATTGGTCTAGAAAGATTTCTGCGTGAAATATATATCGTATTAAGGAATTGAATGAGTCATTTGGTACTGGTTAATTGGAAGATTTAGTTGTATCTGTTTTTTTTTTTTATTAATTTGAGAAGAGAAATATGCCTAAACCCTGAGTAATTGTAGTAACTGATCTTAAATTATATGGTTATATATGCATTTATCGGTCATGTTTTCTTTTTCTATTAAAGATTTATAATTTATATTCCCTGATAAACTGTCCTTGTTTGTCCCTCTGTCTGTATGTCCGGATGAGAAACTTTTGTTTACTCGCGACCTTGCGAGATAATGGTTCAAGTTCATTGATATTTTGCAAATCAATTTGTCTTTTGCATTATTTTGAATATGTCGTAAAATGGTTACGTTATACAATTGATTTTGAAAAATCATGGAAACGTATTACAGCAGCACAGAAAATGAGAGAAGCGTAAATTACTATATCCTTCCACAATTAGGGGAAAGAAGGATGCTAGAAGCTTTGTCTGGCACCCATGGTATTTTCTTCGCAGTTGTATTTTATTCATTTAATTTAGCCAACTTTTATCTGAGTTGGAATAAATGTCTTGCATACGTATTAGGAATATACCAGTAGATCCCAAGTTGGACGTCTGAGGCTTTCCCGGGTGAGAGCGTTGACTTTTGTGCGTTCGTCTGTACTGTGCAGCGGAGAGCGTGTGGGTGTAGTTATACAACCAATGCGTTAGCGAGGGTTGCAAGGGTGGGTGTACAATCGTTAGTTATGGGGAAAGTATGTTGGGTATTTTCCATCAGAGTATAACACGAAGCAGCTACGGTACAGTATGTCACACCTTTGATTTTGCTCTCTTACTCTTGTGAAGATATTTTGATTTTTTTTTATTCTTCATGGTTTTAATATTCAATTTTTGTTTTATTTGAGCATTTGAGAGATTGAATTTTTTTCTATAGAGCATGAACTGAGTGTCTCCATAATAACTTATACAATAAAGACATTATAATTATTATTTATATGCTCAAAATTGTGTAAGGTTTACTAATTACCTTCTACTAGGCGTTCAGGAAATTACTCCAAGAAGAGTCTAGGATATACCCAGAACCTATAAAAATTGTTTTCTTGTGTTCGATATCTTTATGAAACACCTGAACGTTACTGTATTTTGAATCCTTCCAAGGACTGTGTGAAGGTCCTTTAGCGCATCACTTTTTTTCTACCATCTGGGAAGCATCAGGGATAGCTACTTGTATCACTAACTTATAGAAACCCTGCCAATGATTTATAAAGCTCTGAATAACGGTGTAATGAGAAAATGGTGAATCTGATTACTTGGTTGCTTTAATGTATACTAAGCTAAATATTACGGTGGTATAGTAATGATTAGATATTACTAAAAAAGTAAATATTAAACCTGTTCTTGAATTTCTTTTATTTCATTTTTTTTTTCATTTGATTTGTAATCCTCCTGTTCGAATTGAAATGTTATTAGGTATCTTAGGACAGTGTTGAGTACATTTACTGAATAATCTAAAAGCATGGTTGATGTATTGGCTGGAACATTATAGAAGTCTTATTATATTAATGAATAATACTGATGTTTATGTCATCATAATTATTATTATTATATTTAATGAAATTGATATTAATATATTGGTTGTAATTATTATAATTATTATTATTATTATTATTATTATTATTATTATTATTATTATTATTATTATTATTGTCATATTTTGCTTTTAAAAGAATAGCAGATTCCTTTCATTATGAAAAATGGTTCTTGTTGTTGTAATTGATATTAATATATTGGTTGTAATTATTATAATTATTCTTATTATTATTATTATTATTATTATTATTATTATTATTGTTACATTTTGCTTTTAAAAGAATAGCAGATTCCTTTCATTATGAAAAATGGTTCTTGTTGTTGTAATTGATATTAATATATTGGTTGTAATTATTATAATTATTCTTATTATTATTATTATTATTATTATTATTATTATTATTATTGTTACATTTTGCTTTTAAAAGAATAGCAGATTCCTTTCATTATGAAAAATGGTTCTCTAACAAAGTGCCTTACAGAAACAGGCTTTCGTCAGAATATAACGAATGTTACTTCAGAGATTTTCTTTATATGAAAGAAGTCTTTGTCTTGGCTGACTTTACATACAATCCAAAGGATTCTCTCTCTCTCTCTCTCTCTCTCTCTCTCTCTCTCTCTCTCTCTCTCTCTCTGTTTGTCTTCGTGTGTGTGTGTGGGGGGGGGGGGTTGCTTCTTTTCACGGGTCCCCCAGAAACCCCGTGCTTCCTCCGTGATATTGTGCTTGTACTGGTGGGGTGCTATCGTGGACAACCGATGTCTAGCCTACGTGCCGCTGCTTTATTGATTTCCTTCGAGTTTCTCTATCAGATGTGTTTTTGTCTTTTATTAATGTGACTCTTTGTGTGTGTGTGTGCTTGTAATGTTTAGTGATTATATTGTTACATATTTTTTATTTTTAGTCTTTATATATTTGCTTTCCTGTATGTCTTTTCTCTTTGTTTTGTTGTAGTTTTATGAAATTTTATCAATCAAATGTTGATGACCTGTCTGTGAACGAAGATTATTTTCAGGGGCTCTCTTGATTTGATATCAACTTCTTGTTAAAATTTAACCTCGCCTTTTTATGACGGTCACATTCATATTGCTCTCTCTCTCTCTCTCTCTCTCTCTCTCTCTCTCTCTCTCTCTCTCTCTCTCTCTCTCTCTCTCTTTCTGACACTGAATGGGACGGACGTTGTACAGTACACGAACCCCACAATTCCAGTAAGTTCCCCTAACATTCAGTGGTATGAGGGGGGGGGGGGATATGGTTGCAAGGTTTCGTCCACCCCGCCCCCTCAGGCTACACACGCTATTGTGACTATCAGTCATTCACATCTCGTCCCTTGAATGTTATGTTGGATGCCATTATTCCATCATATTATTTCTTTGCTGACTGGTGTTGCGGACGGTACGTAATCGGGCGTCTTCTGTTTTCTGTGAAGTAAAACTTCATTTTTCATATTAAAATTGTGGTGCTATTTTCTGAAGGAAAACGCAATTTTGGTGTTTTCTGCTGGCTTACAGGATTTAGCACGGACCTTCTTGACGCAGTATGCTTTCATTAATACATAGGAAATGGCCACCTTGTATTCAGTTGAAAAAAAGGATGTATCCATCGTGTATGTATTCAGACACACGTATGTTGATATTTTATGTTAGATTCTTTGATTCAGCAAATAAAGTATATATAGTGTGTGTTTTTTTTATGCACGTTCTCGTATCTTGTTGATCGTTGGGATAGCTGAAAATCTATAATTTCTGTTCCAAGTATAGTCTGTGGATAATAAACTAGTAATTTAGACGTACTCCCATGGTCCCCTAAGCCAATTTCTCTTACCATTGGCCCCCATTCAAGTATGCAAGTGTAGGTACCTTGGTGGATGGTACGTAACCTACCTATAAGGATAACTTGCTGTTTCGACCCATTCTTATGGTTTTGTAATTGTTAATTCATGGTGGCACTCTCTTTAGGAAACAAAGTTTTGTTTTCAGAATGCAAAGGGAAAAGTTTTAGAGCTTGCACTCCTCTGTTCATATTATTGGTAATTTAATGTAATTTGATCTTTATCCTGTGACATGAAGGACTTTCAGTGCCCTGAATTTCATGTAACATCCGGACGTTTTATATTATCTTGAATCGAGGGCGAAGAAAATTAATAGAGAATGCTGTGTTTCTTATAAGACTTAATTGTTTTGAGTATCTCTCTCTCTCTCTCTCTCTCTCTCTCTCTCTCTCTCTCTCTCTCTCTCTCTCTCTCTCCAGTAGGAATATAGTTGTTGTAGCTGAAATTAACCGTCTGTTGTAATTGACGTTTGAAGCAAAAATGAGTTAGATCGTCATCTATTTTTCACGCGATGCATGGTAGCGCTCTATGAGTCTGTGTCTTGAAATTGTAGTGTCCGTTGGCCAATGCAATGAATTTGGTATATATCGTGTTAGGTGACTGTTGTGGGTCACCAAAAAAACTGCGGGAAATAAAGGTAAGATGATGGTAGTTGTGAGGGACAAGGAAGTTAGCCTAACTTCAAATGCTAGAGGAGCTCAACGAGGTAACTCTCTTCTTCATTTAGTAAATTTGATAAATCATTTTTTTTAAATACTTATCTGTAATGAAGTCTTGTTTTAGCGTCTCTTGTGATGGCGTCTGTGGAGCCTTTGATGTCAAACAACCAAGTCCTCCGCCGGTCGATGGGATGATTCTTGCTTTCAACGATACGAGATCGTGCTCAAGTGGCTGTCTAATCCTTTGTGTCCAAATTTGTTATCGCATAATTATCAATAACATTCAATAATGGAAATTGTTGTGGATGCTAGGTATCTGTATAAATTATTTTTCCGAATGAATAGCCAGTTTTGATTTAACTTTCATGTTGCTTGCTTTCCGGAGATAGATATGGGCCATTATGTGTGTATAGGTGACATCTTGTAATGCGAAAACCGTTATGCATCCATATAGGAATTTATTGTACGTATGTCTTCTGTTCATGTTGTATGTATTTATGCAGGTCCATGATTACGCAGTGTGCATGATAATGTTGAGTATTTTACCTTATGCACCCTAATTAAATAAGTTTTCAGCCCTGTATGGAACATATGTGTATATTCAGTCTATAGAGGAGCCAAACGACTTGAGTTCATTTCCTACATACGGCCGACTTCCTTAGAATCGATTCTGGTCAGTCGGAGGATTTGTCGAAGATTCACGCTGCAGCGAATGAAGAGAAATGAATGGTAATGATCCCTAAATGAGAAAGAAAATGAAACGACGCCATAGAAGTGAAAGGCCTGGAGAAATAAGTAAAGTTGACTTACAGAAAACAGGGTTGGGTTTCAGTTGAATGAAAATGGAGACGTTATTGACACCAGAAATAAGGAGGGGTTTTGTTTAAAGAAAATATTACATGGTTGTGCATTGAGAGATAATGTAATGATTATAAGATAAAGATGAGCCTGAATTGAAGGACATACTAGAGATGACATGCAGAACTGGCTGCTGCACGGGTACTGGTACAAGCTTTGCCGGAGGTCTTCCACTAGGTGCAGTGCGTTGGGTTCATGCGAGTTCGCAAGACTCGTTTCTTTCCGCTAGTATTTTATCATTGTTTTTGTTGAACATGTCCTGCTGTAAATTACTTTGCAATATAGTGGCAAGGTACCGAGCTATCAAGAACTTGCTGCTACTTTGTTTCTTCATTCATATAAACCAGTTGAGAAAGTTGTGTAATTATGTGCATTAGACTTTTGTGTGCAAGTATTGTGTTTTGATCTCGTCAGGCTGCCGTCCATTTGACCTGGTAACTTCATCCTTAGAGATTTATTTGTGAGGCTCATCGTCATCATCATCAGCCGTTCCTAGTCCGTTACCGAACAGAGGCCTCAGACATGCCCTGCCACTTACGCTTGTTTATGGTCTTTCTATGCCAGTCCACACCTGCAAGCTTTCTTAGCTTGTCAATCCCTCGTCTTCTATTCCTTCCTCTGCTTCTTTTGTAATCTCGAGATATCCATTCTGTTATTCTTAAGGTCTACTTACTATTTGTCATTCTCATTTTATGTCATGAACATGTTTTTTTTTTTATATATGTAAATATATACATATTGGTAGAATATCCTCTACTTTAGTTAGCTCTCGTATCTATGTTGCTCTTATTATGTCTTTGTGTTGTTCCCATCGTTATTCTTTTCACACTTCTATGAGTTGTAACTAGCTTACGTTCTAAGGCCTTAGTAAAGCTCCAAGTTTCTGATGCATAAGTTAATACTGGTAGGACCATCTGATTAATACTTATCTTTTTAGAGAAAGTGACATTTTACCTCTCTTAGTCTCATTTTCTTCACCAAAAGCTGTCCCTCCCATACATATCCTTCTTTTTTAATTAAGGTCTCGTATCCTTGGGAAACACTACTGTCCTTCCAAAGAACATACATTCATTAAATAATCTCTAGAGGTTCGTCCATAACCTTTATTTGTTGTCTCTATATTTCTGTATTGAACATTATCTTAGTTTTACGCATATTCAGTTATTTTCAGTCCTACCTTTCTGCTTTCTCTATTCCGATCTTCAATCATCTTTTGCAATTCCTTCCATGATTCACTAAACTGAACTGTCATATGGAAATCTCAAGTTCTTAAGGTATTCACCATTAATATTAATTCCTACATTTCCTTATCTAAATTAGAAATACAATATCCTAGGTTTGCGGTAAATAATTAGAAGTGGGGTCTCCCTGTTTAACTCCTTTCTCAGTTGGAATATTTTGACTATCTTTATGTAGATTCAGGATTGCTGTACTTCCTGTATAGATGTCTGTAAGTGTTCTAACATAAGATTCATCTATTCCTTGCCTTTGGAGGATTTTCAGTACTGGTGAAGTTTTTACAGAATCAAAATTTTCGCATAGTCTAAAAATGTCATACATAGTTATTAATCATACTCTTGATTTTTCCCTTTGCTGGTTAATTACATGGATATGATCAGTTGTAGAATACCCACTTCTAAAGTATGCCTGCTTTATTAGTTGATTAAAGTTTAGCTGTATTTTTATTCACCTTGATATGATCTTTGTAAATATTTTATATCTTACGGAGAGTAACCTTATTGGGCAGTAATTTTTCAGGTCTTTTTTTATCTCCCATTTTTGAATTAGTATATTGATAAAGTTTTTCCAAGCTGTATGTATACAGCATTCTTGCATACATATTGTGTAAAATTCAGCGAGTTTTACTACTATGAAATTTCCTCCATCTGTTGCAATGCCATCTTCTGCTGATTTGCCTCTTTTCATGCTTTTTAATACTTTCTTTATTCTCTTACTTTTGCATTTGGTACCGGCTATAGTGTTTCATTATTTATAGTGGCAATTTCTATCACTCCATATCTATTGTTGATATTTCGATTTTTATCCGTTAAAGCAAACATATGTTTGCGCCCTGCTCCAAGTCTTCATTTTCGTCAATTTGATGCTTCTTCCTTTCTTTAGTGTTTTGGGTTTTTATTTGTTTATTTTTTTAGGTAGTTCTGCATATTTTATTTCATCTCTCTTGGATTTCACCTTAATTCCCAGTCTTCTATATTTGGTTTTTGGTCTTTTCTTATAGTTTTTATTGGTCTTGTTTCGGAACTTTTCCACCTATCTCCTGTGCTGATTCCAATATAAATTCTGTTGAATTACTGTTCATTTCTTCTTTATTTGCTACCATGTCATCGTGTGGCTAGGAGTACCTATTTTGTATTGCTAAACCTAACATATATTATTATTATTATTATTATTATTATTATTATTATTATTATTATTACTACTACAAGCTAAGCGACAACCCTAGTTGAAAAGGCAAGATGCTACAAGTCCAAGGGATCCAACAAGGAAAAATATCCCTGTGAGGAATGGAAAAAAGGAAATAAACAACAAGAGAAATAATGAACAAAAGAAAAGTTTTAAGAACAGTGACAGCGTTGAATTAGATCTTTCATATATAAACTATAAAAAAACAAGAGGAAGAGAAATAAGATAGAATCGTGTGCCAGAGTGCACCCCCTAGCAAGAGACTGCAACCCAAGACAGTGGAAGACCATGGTACAAAGGCTATGGCACTACCCAAGACTAGAGAATAAAGGTTTGATTTTGGAGTGACCTTCTCCTAGAAGAGCTGCTTGCCATAGCTAAAGAGTCTCTTCTACCTTTACCAAGAGGAAGGTAGACCGGCGTCCTACAAAACTTAAAGAGATAATAAGAAAATGATGATGAATAGTCAGGATAATATTTTCTAAGTGTATTTGTAAACGCTCGTGATTCATCTCAATTTTAAAGCTATAAAACACTTATAAGTAACTTACAAAGCAGTTGAAAATAATCTAAAATTTTAGAATCATTAGATGTTTTGCACATAGATATTATGTTCTCTAATGGTCGAAAAATCTACTTTTTTTTTTCTCTTCAAGGATCATACGAGTTCTGTGATTAACTCTGATGAGAATCTCTGTGAATCTCAGCAGTCATTTCAGAGGTTAAATCTCGCGAAAATAAACATGTCGACTACTAAACTTTAGTATTTATGAATGCATTATTTATGTTTGTATCTATTTTTATAAATATTTATAAATGCATATAGTATATAGTTGATAGATATTGTGTGTGAAAGTGAAAAAAAAAATATGAGGCATCTCGAGATAGATCAAGAATTGAAGGTGGTTCCAATCTTGTCGATATTGTTTTGATTAAAATGTTTATTGTTCAATAGGTAATATCAATCTTCAAGCATTATATTGCTTCATCAAATTTTAGTTGGGAATTTTCACAATTGCTTCAGAAAAAGTCTAATAGTTTTTCCAAAAGGAAGGTTTCATTCCTAATTCATGAATATGGAAAAATATAGATGACATTATCAGTGTTATGATCATGCATTGTCACCTGCACCATAACTGGAAAGTGTGCTCGGCTATCTAGTCATAATAGATCCTTAACAACCGAATCATTACCTTAAAATTCAGTCGTTAATATTGTAATGCGAGACCTGCTGTTGTTTTCCCATGAGTCTTGTTTTGATTGAAATCAAGCACTGTGGGATCCTATAATAAGCTTATTCACCTGGTACGAACTGAAGCCTTAACACCGGTAGTAATTGCGCTTTTGAAACTTCGGTCATCTCTTTCCTTTTGTGATGTGCGAGCAGAGTCCTTTAAGGGGTCCCATCTTTGGGAGAAGTTTTGAGCGTTGGGTGAGAATTAAAAGGCTTCTCTTTATTGAAATTGAAAGAATTCAGCAGTGTTGATCTGTAATAAATTTAAGGGAAAGGACAAGAATCACCAGAATTCTGAGACATGTTTTGTATATATCTACAGTAAATTGAAGGTACATGGATACACGTAGTACTGTACAGTATATGCAGTATTGTGTGGTTCAGATATATATACCCAGAACATTTTACTGGAAATAGACTGCGCTGACCAAGAAATAAAATAAATTTTTGTTTTGTAGACACATGCAAAGCCATACAAAGAACTTATGAATCTGCTCAATTTTTCATCAGTGTGAGCGTTTATTTTTTTAAGTGTCCATCTTGATGATGAGAGATAAACAGACTTTCAAAAACTCATTCTGTATCTTTAAATACACACTTCAAAGTTATGATTTTCTAGTTCATTTCATTCTCCACTATGTTATGAGAATATACTGTAGAGTAGAAATTATACTGTTTCCTAGTATAGTAGTTCTTAGTAGTACTATTAATGCCGTTGCAAGTTACTAACTAGGATAATAATGATGTTTCTCAGATTACTTATTCAATGAAAGTTTTTTTTTTAGTTTCTGTGTAGAATCTATTCTATGTCAAGAGAATGTAACGTTGCCTATTTGGAAATCTTATGCCGGTTTATATTGTCATGTATCCGTTTATCTTATCTTGTTTATAGGTAAGTGCCCCAAGCGTATATATCGATGTTACTATTCTTATTGGATGTATATATATATATATATATATATATATATATATATATATATATATATATATATATATATGTATGTGTGTGTGTGTGTGTGTGTGTGTGTGTATGTGTGTTATGTTTGTATTATGTACAGTAAACAGTATGTGTCCATATGCTTATTTTTAGTTATATGTGGACCTGAGGGACATATCGTTAGGTATATGTGACCTAACATTCAACTATATATAAGTCATAGCCAGAATTATATAGTGTTTACCTTGATGACGTCTTATATGATGACGCTCGATCCCAAATATTATACGGTATATTTCTTGTGTTGGTGGATTGCTATTTATGCTTATCTGAAACCTAATTTGAATTACTGTTTAAAAAGTAAAGGGTGTTGGAGATTTTCGGCTATTTTAGTTTCTTTAAGAACGAATCATGAAGTCCCCTTAAATTATAACTATATGTACTCTCTCTCGCTCTCTCTCTCTCTCTCTCTCTCTCTCTCTCTCTCTCTCTCTCTCTCTCTCTCTATCTCTCTCTCTCTCTCTCTCTCTCCTCTCTCTCTCTCTCTCTCTCTCCTCTCTCTCTCTCTCTCTCTCTCCTCTCTCTCCTCTCTCTCTCTCTCTCTCTCTCTCTCATATACACACACTTCGTTTTGTGGGCGTGCAAACAATACACAGACAAGCATTGAGCAGAGAAGTAAACGCCATCCATTATTTCTTGATGTAGTGATTTTGCAATAGTGTCGTCTTTCATGTGCTGACTTATCTTTCACATTTGCCTCATTTCTCCTCCTTTTCCTTATCCTTTTATCAGGGTTCTTTCCCCACTGAAGCTGAACGGCCAGACCGACATGCAGTCATTGATGACATCCTTATTCAGCATAACATTCGATAGAGTATCCCAACGTTTATGTATTCCTGGAGGGACCACAACTGTTCCTAGGGGGTCGAAGCCATTTTCCTCCAATTAGGTATTGAGGAAGAGACCATGGTGGGGGGTTTTCCGGGGATGTGGCACTGCTCAAGAAAGGCCAGCAGTGGTCGTTGCTATCGGTGGCGATATTTACTTGTCTTTCAGAAGAGCGATATTTCTTTTATTATGCTTACAAAATTATTGTTGACGAACATGAATTAATATTGTTCATTTGATACTACTAACGTTTCTTTTTCCTTAACTTGATAACTATGTATTTAGACTCTCTCTCTCTCTCTCTCTCTCTCCTCTCTCTCCTCTCCTCTCTCTCTCTCTCTCTCTCTCTCTCTCTCTCTCTCCAACCAAAAGATTCTTTTTTCTTTCTTATTAATGAATGATTTCCCCTCTTTCATTACCAGCATGTAGGAATGTTTTGGGAGCTGTTATTGATGATATTGGAAAGGGATGCGTATGTGCTCACTTTGAATGCTGTGGAAGTCCTTGTGGGCTGGCGCTGGCAAAAAAAAAAAAAAAAAAGAAAGAAGAATACAGGTGGGGTTGGATAAATATGCTCGCTAATTAATTGTGGAAACAAGCAGGTCAAGTATATATTACTTTATAATCGGATGAATGCAATTTTTTTTTCAAGTGATATCAATTTTGATTTCATAATTTTCCCTATTACTACCTAGCTAAAGCAATGCATATATTTGGCAAACTTTGATAAGAATGGCCATTTGTTGCTGGATTATTGAGGTTTGATACTTCATAGATGCAAGATAAATTAAAACTTACATGTTTTGAGAATCTTTGAAAATCATAAAAATCATGGGGATGTAAAGGCACGTTGCCTCATATTCGTAAGAAATGATTATTTGTGTGAATCTCATTGACAATAAAGGCGACTGATCACCGACTGCCTTTCGTCACCACCAGGGAAACCTTTCCTCGACACCAAATTCTGCCGCACCTCCCCTGAGAGGGAATGATTGATAATCCCTTGAAATTAACCTCTTGATATCATATTTATGGAACATCACGGCTGTCATCTTTCCGAGAGCGATAAAATATTCGTATCGCTGGAGCCGCCATTGATTTCTTCTGCTACGCACTTGTCCCGTAGGCTAGAAATTTAGCCTCTGGGTTTCAGTAATAGGATTGGGGTTGATTTTTTTTTCTTTTTTTTTTGTGGCATAGTTCTTATACTAGTAAGTATTTTGAAGTTATGCTTGCTGTTGAATAAGTAAGCTCTGCATTGTTGTTGTTATATATCAGTTGTATAATGACATCTGGCATGAAGTTCATATGATATTTTAATTTTGGTTTATTTATTTGTCACTTTGTTAGCAAGAATCGGAGGAAAGTTGTGTGGATTTTGACGAACCGCCTGAGTGGTGAAATATCATAAGATTTCTGGGAGTGTTTAAATAAACTTTTGGTGGAGGCGTCTGGTCTGCACAGAGTTATGGCATTATTGGAGGATGTGTTGTTTATATTATAAGTGGTACTGTGTCGTTCGTATTGAAAGTCATGGCCCCGCGTGTGAAGTTGCTTGGATAACACTATTTGCAGTTGTAATACTGAAATTATTTGCAAAGCTCTGTGCAATGACGTTCCAAGATTGGGCTTTGTTACATTACCTATTTTATTTCAATTTTTTTCATTGTTTTAGATGAGAAGGGTTTGTATTGGTATTTCACATCCAGTTTCTAATAGTGCTGTATGATGACCCTTGTTTAAACCTACATGTTGTCTTATTTCTTATTCAAGAATAGGAACCAGTCACCCTTTGTTACTTAAATGGTCATGGAGTTAATATTTACCCTTTAGTTAAAATTGCCCTCACTATTTATCTTTGGAATTATATGCGATTAATTCTTCATTGTGTGAACTTTCTTAGCTTTTGGATGATTTGCTTAGCTTTATACAATCATCGTTTGTTTCCTTTCATACGTGAATTTTTTTTTTTTCAATTGTAAAAGTATTACTTCTCTTGTTGAAGAATTACGATTGGTATATAAAGAGTGAAAGTATAATTTTTATCGTGAGATTATCAGGTCACATTTCTCTAATCTGAGAGATTGATTTTCACAAGTCATGATAGAAAAATCATCATAACATGGGAAGTATTATTATCGTCCAATCTCTACTTTGACATTAATGGCTACTATTCTCAAGTTTGAATTCTCAATGAGCCCTTGACTTCGGAATCTCATTATTGAGCTCTACCAACTCGACTTTATAATTAGGCGTTAATGGGGGATGAAAAGGGGTTCCTCTGGTATTAAGTGGGACGCAAGATTCAATCGTTTGATTTCATCCTTGTCTTTCTTTTTGTTTTTTGTACTTGCTTGAAATTCGATTAAGTTTTTTCTTTTTAGATAGACTGTAAGACAAAGGATAAGTGTAAACAGATGAAGAACATATGTAGGTCTATGGTTTGTTTGTTAGTGGATAAAGGTTGATGCTGTAAAATGAGGAAAAGGGAGTCTAGTATTCAGAATGTTTGAAAAATACTTTCAAATTATAGTACCCAATGTCAATGAAGTTACAAACGAATGTATTTGTATTTATGAAAATAGAGAGATATCGAACCTACTGAATGCAATGTCAACGTATTGGCGTCGTATAAAGACACCTGCTGAGGCATGGTCTGGAAGGATCATAATAATGCTGATGGCAGTGAACCATGGCGACTATGAAGGTAATCTGCCTTAAAGGGTGGAAAGCACGCGACCCCTTTTGGGTGGACGGCGTCCGAGGTGAATCCATTTAGGGCGCAGTGGTTTTCCCCTCTCTCTCTCTCTCTCTCTCTCTCTCTCTCTCTCTCTCTCTCTCTCTCTCTCTCTCTCTCTCTCGGAAATATGAGTTTTATTGGTGTAGTGAAAGCATTTTTCGTTCGTGACGTCACCCCTTTGTCCTCTGTCAAGGCCCCGGGGAGAAACACTTCTCGAATGTTTGGACCAGGTTTCCTCATTGATTTGTCAGCCCATTAGCCTCCAAACTGAGACTCGCCTTCTTCCCTTAGCAGCTGGATCCCACTTAATGAGTCATATTTAGATTAAATAACTGCTAACCCGGAGTAATTTCCATTCTGATCGTTCCCTCTTGTCAACCGATACATCAGTAGCCTTGGCAATGTGTAAGTAATTAGACTGTGATGAACGGGGTTTCAAGAAAATGCTATTCTTTGTGATGGTCAGACTTCTACCCAAGAGTTATCAAGAATATCAGAATATTAATTTCTTGAGATTGTGTTTTTTCTGCCACTATCAAAAGACCTTTTTATGTTATGATTCGTGATTGATTTTCCGATTTTGGGCATCCTGACGTCGAAGGTCATTGGTGCCGATCATGTGATGGTGAGGTTATTTTGGTTTTCAAAAGATGTTGTTATGTGATTATAGGTAATGGGATTATCCAAAGATATTTTCATGTAATTATAGACTACGAGTATCAAAAGATGTTTTCATGTAGTTGTAGTTATAAGGAGTATCAAAGTTTTTTTTTTCATGTGATTGTAGGTACTGGGAGTATCAAAAGATGTTTTCATGTGATTGTAGGTATTGAAGTATCACAAGATGCGTTCATGTGATTGTAGGTACTGGGAGTATTAAAAATTTTTTCATGTGAGTGTAGGTAGGCTACCGAGAGTATCAAAAGATGTTTTCATGCAATTGAAAGGTACTGGGAGTAACAAAAGATGTTTTCATATAACTGTAGGTACTGGGAGTATGAAAAGATGTTTTCATCTGATTGTTAGTACTAAGATTATCAAAGATGTTTTCATGTAATTGTAGGTAGATGGAGTATTAAAAGGTGTTTTCTTGTGATTGTAGGTACTGGGATTATCGGAAGATGTTTCTGGTGATTTTAGGTACTGTGGGTGTCAAAAGATGTTTTCATGGGATTGTAGGTATTGTGAGTATCAAACATTTTGTCATATGATTGTAGGTACTGGCAGTATCAAAAGATGTTTTCATGTGATTACAGGTACTGTGATTATCAAAAGATGTTTTCTTGTGATTGTAAGTATCGGAATTATCCAAAAAGGTTTTCTTGTGATTTTAGTAACTGCGAGTAACAAAAGATGTTTTCATGTGATTGTAGGTTCTGAGAGTATCAAAAGATGTTTTCATATAAATGTAAGTACTGGGTGTATGAAAAGATGTTTTCATTTGATTGTTAGTACTAAGAGTATCAAAGATGTTTTCATGTAATTGTAGGTAGTTGGAGTATTTAAAGGTGTTTTCTGGTGATTTTAGGTATTGGGAGTATCAAAAGATGTTTTCATGTGATTGTAGGTTCTGAGAGTATCAACAGATGTCTTGGATTAAATGTAGGTACTAGGAGTATCAAAAGACGTTTTTATGTGATTGTAGATACTGGGATTGTCAAAGATGTTTTCATGTGATTGTAGGTAGTGGGAGTATCAAAAGATGTTTTCATGTGATTGTAGGTATTGGCAGTAACGAAAGATGTTTTCATGTTATAGTAGGTACTGGAATTATCAAAAGATTTTTTCATGTGATTATAGGTACCGGGATTATGAAAAGATGTTTTCATGTGATTATAGGTACTGGGAGTATCAAAAAATTTCTTCATATGATTATAGGTACCGGGATTATGAAAAGATGTTTTCATGTGATTATAGGTACTGGGAGTATCAAAAGATGTCTTCATGTGATTATAGGTACTGGGAGTATCAAAAGATGTCTTCATGTGATAATAGGTACTGGGAGTATCAAAAGAAGTCTTCTTGTGATTATAGGTACTGGGAGTATCCAAAGATGTCTTCATGTGATTATAGGTACTGGGAGTATCAAAAGATGTCTTCATGTGATTATAGGTACTGGGAGTATCAAAAGATGTCTTCATGTGATTATAGGTACTGGGAGTATCAAAAGATTTCTTCATGTGATTATAGGTACCGGGATTATGAAAAAATGTTTTCATGTGATTATAGGTACTGGGAGTATCAAAAGATGTCTTCATGTGATTATAGGTACTGGGAGTATCAAAAGATGTCTTCATGTGATAATAGGTACTGGGAGTATCAAAAGAAGTCTTCTTGTGATTATAGGTACTGGGAGTATCCAAAGATGTCTTCATGTGATTATAGGTACTGGGAGTATCAAAAGATGTCTTCATGTGATTATAGGTACTGGGAGTATCAAAAGATGTCTTCATGTGATTATAGGTACTGGGAGTATCAAAAGATTTCTTCATGTGATTATAGGTACCAGGATTATGAAAAAATGTTTTCATGTGATTATAGGTACTGGGAGTATCAAAAGATGTCTTCATGTGATTATAGGTACTGGGAGTATCAAAAGATTTCTTCATGTGATTATAGGTACCAGGATTATGAAAAATGTTTTCATGTGATTATAGGTACTGGGAGTATCAAAAGATGTTTTCATGTGATTATAGGTACTGGGAGTATCAAAGATGTTTTCATGTGATTTTAGGTACTGGGAGTATCAAAAGAAGTCTTCATTAGATTATAGGTACTGGGAGTATCAAAAGATGTCTTCATGTGATTATAGGTACTGGGAGTATCAAAAGATGTCTTCATTAGATTATAGGTACTGGGAGTATCAAAAGATGTCTTCATGTGATTATAGGTACTGGGAGTATCAAAAGAAGTCTTCTTGTGATTATAGGTACTGGGAGTATCAAAAGATGTCTTCATGTGATTATAGATACTGGGAGTATCAAAAGATGTCTTCATGTGATTATAGGTACTGGGAGTATCAAAAGATGTGTTCATGTGATTATAGGTACTGGGAGTATCAAAAGATGTTTTCATGTGATTATAGGTACTGGGAGTATCAAAAGATGTCTTCATTAGATTATAGGTACTGGGAGTATCAAAAGATGTCTTCATGTGATTATAGGTACTGGGAGTATCAAAAGAAGTCTTCTTGTGATTATAGGTACTGGGAGTATCAAAAGATGTCTTCATGTGATTATAGATACTGGGAGTATCAAAAGATGTCTTCATGTGATTATAGGTACTGGGAGTATCAAAAGATTTCTTCATGTGATTATAGGTACTGGAGTATCAAAAGATGTCTTCATGTGATTATAGGTACTGGGAGTATCAAAAGATGTCTTCATTGATTATAGGTACTGGGAGTATCAAAAGATGTCTTCATGTGATTATAGGTACTGGGAGTATCAAAAGATGTCTTCATGTGATTATAGGTACTGGGAGTATCAAAAGATGTTTTCATGTGATTATAGGTACTGGGAGTATCAAAAGATGTCTTCATTAGATTATAGGTACTGGGAGTATCAAAAGATGTCTTCATGTGATTATAGGTACTGGGAGTATCAAAAGAAGTCTTCTTGTGATTATAGGTACTGGGAGTATCAAAAGATGTCTTCATGTGATTATAGATACTGGGAGTATCAAAAGATGTCTTCATGTGATTATAGGTACTGGGAGTATCAAAAGATTTCTTCATGTGATTATAGGTACCAGGATTATGAAAAAATTTTTTCATGTGATTATAGGTACTGGGAGTATCAAAAGATGTCTTCATTAGATTATAGGTACTGGGAGTATCAAAAGATGTCTTCATGTGATTATAGGTACTGGGAGTATCAAAAGATGTTTTCATGTGATTATAGGTACTGGGAGTATCAAAAGATGTCTTCATGTGATTATAGGTACTGGGAGTATCAAAAGATGTTCTTCATGTGATTATAGGTACTGGGAGTATCAAAAGATGTTTTCATGTGATTATAGGTACTGGGAGTATCAAAAGATGTCTTCATGTGATTATAGGTACTGGGAGTATCAAAAGATGTCTTCATGTGATTATAGGTACTGGGAGTATCAAAAGATGTTTTCATGTGATTATAGGTACTGGGAGTATCAAAAGATGTCTTCATGTGATTATAGGTACTGGGAGTATCAAAAGATGTCTTCATGTGATAATAGGTACTGAGAGTATCAAAAGAAGTCTTCTTGTGATTATAGGTACTGGGAGTATCAAAAGATGTCTTCATGTGATAATAGGTACTGAGAGTATCAAAAGAAGTCTTCTTGTGATTATAGGTACTGGGAGTATCAAAAGATGTCTTCATGTGATTATAGGTACTGGGAGTATCAAAAGATGTCTTCATTGATTATAGGTACTGAGTATCAAAAGATGTCTTCATGTGATTATAGGTACTGGGAGTATCAAAAGATGTGTTCATGTGATTATAGGTACTGGGAGTATCAAAAGATGTCTTCATGTGATTATAGGTACTGGGAGTATCAAAAGAAGTCTTCTTGTATTGTAGGTACTTGGAGTATTAAAGATGTCCTCATGTGATTGTAGGTACTGGGAGTATCAAATGTGTATTCGTGTGATCGTAAATACTGGGAGTATCAAATATGTCTTTATATGATTGCAGGTCCTCTGAGTATCAAAGTTGTCTTTATATGATTGAAGGTATTAGGAGTATCAATGTTTTCATGTGATTTTCGGTATTGGGAGTATCAAAAGTTACGTTCATGTGACTGTAGGTAGTGGGAGTATCAAAAATATTTTCATGTGATTTTAGGTACTTGAAGTATCAAAAGAGGTTTTCGTATGATTGTAGGTACTTGAGGTTTCCCAAGATGTTTTCATTTGATTGTAGGTAGTGGGAGTATCTAAGATGTTTTCATGTAATTGTAAGTACTTGAGGTATCAAAATGTGTTTTCATTTGATTGTAGGCACCGGGAATATCTAATATGTTTTTATTTGATTGTAAGTACTTAAAGTATCAAAAAAATTTTACTTGTAATGGTGGTTACTGGGAGTATCAAAGATGTTTTCATGTGATTGTAGGTATTAGGAATATCAAAGATAGTTTCATGGGATTTTAGGTATTGGGAGTATCAAAGATGTCTTCCTTGGGATTTTAAATACTTGGAGTATCAAAAGATGTTTTTTGGTGATTGTAGGAACTGGGAGTATAAAAGATGTCTGCATGTGGTTGTAGGTACTGGAATCATGAAAAGATGTCTGTGTGATTATAGGAACCAAGAGTATCAAAAGATGCTTTCATGAGATTGTAGGTACTGGGAGTATCAAGAGATGTCTTCATGTGATTGTAGGTACTGGGAGTTTCAAATATGTCTATGTGATTGTAGGTACTAGGAGTATCAAAGAAGTCTTCAGGTGATTGTAAGTACTGAAATTATAAAAAAAAGGTCTATGTGATTGTGGGTACTGGGAGTATCAAAGTTCTCTTCATGTGATTGTAGGTACTAGGAGTATCCAAAGATCTTTTCATGTGATTGTAGGTACTGGGAGCATCAAAAGATCT
Source organism: Palaemon carinicauda (assembly GCF_036898095.1). Taxonomy (NCBI): domain Eukaryota; kingdom Metazoa; phylum Arthropoda; class Malacostraca; order Decapoda; family Palaemonidae; genus Palaemon; species Palaemon carinicauda. The sequence goes on from NC_090742.1 coordinate 106,088,350, forward strand.
CTTCATGTGATTGTAAGTACTGGGATTATCAAAAAAAGTCTTTATGTGATTGTAGGTTCTGGGAGTATCAAAGATCTCTTCATGTGATTGTAGGTACTGGGAGTATCAAAGATCTCTTTATGTGATTGTAGGTACTGGGAGCATCAAAGATGTTTTCATGCCATGGCGATGTTATTGGGATTGTCTAAGGATTTTTTATATGACGTTGAGATTGTAAGGTTACAGTAATTATCAAGATATTTTTTATACGTTGTTGAGGTTAATCGTACTATTATTCTTTTCATTAATAGCCAAGCAACAACCCTAAATGGAAAAGCAGTGTTAGAAACCATTATGCCTAACAAGGAAAGCTCAGTACGAAAAGCAAATAGAGAGTTAACGAATCTGAATGAGAAATAATGAGCAAATGGTTATTATTATTATTATTATTATTATTATTATTATTATTAGCTAAGGTACATCCCTTGTTGGAAAAGCAGGATTCTATAAGCCCAACGGCTCCGACATGAAAAATATATTAGTGAGGAAATAAATGATCCATATGAGGAGTAATCAATAAAGAATATAAAATATCTTAAGATCAGTAACAGCGTTAAGATAGATCAGCCGTATATATATATATATATATATATATATATATATATATATATATATATATATATGCATATATATATATATATGTATATATATGCATATATATATATATATATATATATATATATATATATATATATATGTATATATATATATATATATATATATATATATATATATATATATATGTATATATTAGCTATGAAGATACATTTCAGCCTCTTCAACATACAAAACAATCGCTGCAAGTTTGAACATCTGAAATTCCATCGATTAGGAAGATCAATCCTCAATCTGGTCACAGCTGGAATAAAACCAATAGATACTGTGTAATATTGAGCTTTATGATGGAGAAGGCAAGACTGTTCGAATTTACTGCATACCTTGTGCTACATACAGCATTGGTACAGTCGGGGAAGATCTTAATGTAAAGGATTATCGGAATTATGAAAAATACTATGCAACATGCATAAAGAACTTAAGTAAACAACGGTGCCAGATTGATATCCGGATCAGGATTAAGACATTTCATAAACCGCACGTTTTTTTCCCCCAACAAATTTAGATGATCAGTAGCTGAAGGCCAGACATGCGAGCAATATTCGAAGCAAGGTAAAATGAAAGAATTAAAAATTTCTTGAGAAAAAGGTTTGTTATACTTTGTTAGGGTGAAACTTCATGCCCCACAATTGCAGTCATTTTAGATCTTAATTAAGGGATTCAGCAACCGCAAATCTACATTCAGTATGAGGTATTGAGGCAAATAAAGTAGTATCATCTGTTTATGTAACGAGTTTGTTTTGTAGGCCAAACGACATCTGTATATAGCATGAAAAGTATTGGGCCTAGAACACTATTCCTACCCTCTTTATCTCCTGGGGAGAAGGATATTATTATTATTATTATTATTATTATTATTATTATTATTATTACTTGCTAAGTTACAGTCCTAGTTGGAATAGCAGAATGCTTTAAGCCTAGGGGCACCATTAAGGAAAATAGCCTAGTATGGAAAAGAAACAAGGAAAAAGAAAATATTTTAAGAACAGTAGCAACATTAAAATAGATATTTCCTGTATAAACTATAAAAACTTAAACAAAGCAAGAGGGAGAAAAATTAGATAAAATAGTGTGCCCTAGTATACCCTCAAGCAAGAGAACTCTAACCCAAGACAGTGCAAGACCAAGGTACAGAGGGTATGGCACTACTCAAGACTCGAGAACAATGGTTTAATTTGGAGTGTCCTACTCCTTGAAGAGCTGCTAAATAGTCTCTTCTATCCTTACCAAGAGGAAAGTAGCCACTGAACAATTACAGTGCTGTAATTATCCCCTTGGGTGAAGAAGAATTATTTGGTAATCTCAGTGATGTCAAGTGTATGAGGACAGAGAGAATCTTTAAAGAATAGGCAAAGGGAAAATGAACCATAACAAGAGAGAAGGATCCAATAGTACTTTTCGGCCAGTCAAAGGACCCCATAACTCTCAAAGGGTTGGGGATGATGGGCGGGTGCTTGAAACTTGGAGGGAAGGCTTGAATCCTTTTTGTCCTTTTGGGGAGAAGGATAAAGGGGATGGGGATGAGAGGGCGTTTTAATCCAACCCCATTTTTCCCTTTGGGAAGACAAGGATAAATGGGATGGGAGTGTGTCTAGAAAAAGGAATTTTCCTGCAAGGAGTGTGTTTAACCCCACCCCGGAGGAGAAGAAAGATAAGGGGATGGGATGGAGGTTGTTTAACTCCAGCCTAATTTTAATTGTATCCTTTGGGTGAAGAAGGATAAGAAGTATAGGGGAGAGTTTAACATCAGCCATGTTTTTCCCTTGGTGAGAAGGATGCAAGGGTTTGTGATGGGGTCATTGTAGATTGATTAACCTCAATCTCATTTTTCCCTTTGGGAGAAGAAGGCTAAGGGGGCTGAGACTGTGTTTAACCCAAGACCTATCTGTAGGTCTTGGTTCAACCCCAATCCCCATTTCTCCTATGTGAGAAGGATAAAAGAGATTGGGATGGGATCATGGGAGTGTGTTTAACCCCAACCCCTTTAGCGAGAAGAAGGATAAGGTGGATGAGTAATGGGAGGGTGTTTAAATGGAGAACATTTTAATGAAAAGGAAACGCTGGATCCCATTATTAATTTATGTACGAACTCTGCGAGAGTCAGTAGGTGGGGACACAGTGGTCAAGGTGATGGGTGGGCTGTAGTGTGGCTGTCTCTTGTCGTTTGCATACACACGCAAAGTCGTCGGTGGGACTGGGAGTGTTCTCTCTCTCTGGTTTTGACTGACGAGTTGCAACATACTTGTTAACAAGATTTTGCGTGGAAGAAATATTCGAAAACTGCATTAAGGGAGAAAAACTTAGTTACCAAAGAAGTTTTATGTGATATTCTGCATGTTAACCCATTTTTTGGCGAGGAATAAACGTGAAAATTGAAGCCATTGTTAAGAAAGCCTTTGGATCAACGGGGAATGCTGAGTAAGGGTTTTCTTGTCTTGTTTTCGAAGTAAGTGTACGTAACTTTTTGGTTATTTCAATTTGGTGATTTTTTTTTTCAGTTATAAGTAGTGACCTGGATGATTTCCCAGTCATTAATTATGAATTTCCTATGGCCAGTTGCCTATGGTAGTGGTCGGTGTTCTTCATTTTCTTGTTTATTATAATGGTGGTTGTGCGAGAGCAAGTGTCTTTCTTTGGTTAAAGGATTCCGGGTGTCGGGGTTTTATCCTTAAACAAACGTTCAAAGTCACACGAAATTAACCTTCTGACCTTAAGTAGTTATATATGTGGTTTTATTCATGAAAGTATGATTTTTTTTTTTTAGTATTGTAGGAGGTTAAATGATAGGTGCTACAAGTTTGGATTTTGTATAAAATAATTTCGCACCATAATAAATTCTTGATTAACTTTCACATAAACACAGAGATATATATATATATATATATATATATATATATATATGTATACACACACACACACACATATATATATATATATATATATATATATATATATATATATATATATATATATATATATATATATATATATATGCATATGTGTGTGCATTTTTTTACCCTACCTCAGTCGTGATTTGCACTTTGAAGCGCCTTCGTGGTCGTCATCATGATTCGTAGCTGAAGGGCTTACAGTAAATAAACCCAGCCAGGGGCTTTGAAAATATGCTTTTGAGTCATCGTATATCCTCCTAATTAAATTCCATGGGATTATGATGATGACGAGGATGGTGGTGGTGATGATGAGGCGGAGCAGTTTGGTCACGTTCTGGAAACCTTCCACCGCCCTACATCCTTTGATTTGAAAAGATAGTTACAAAAGCTGAATTTAAAATGACACTCATTTTGATCCCTTTTTATGGTCAAGTTGGGATTCCCTGAATAAGGTTAAAAAGAATCTGTTTATAAAGGGTCGATATGTGGGGGGGGGGGGTGTTTAATGGGATGTAGGGTTAAGTTTTGCTACTGGTTCATAGTGGTTATTGTTTTGAGGTCATGGTAAAATTGTTTGCCTAGAATCATTTTAGTAATTTGTAAATTAATTACTAGTGGTTGGCCGAGTATGGGTGTAGCCAACATGCTTATTTTCATGCTTGGCTAAACGTTTTTTCGTCTCATTGAAATATCAGAATGCCACAACCCTAATATGACAATAGCCCCGTATAGAATAAGGAACAGGGACTTGAAGAAAAAAAATTCCAGAAGAGAGTAACAAAATATCATCCATAACAATATGCACATACCTATATACAGAAAGTGAAATGGTTATTATTTTTGAAAATGAATATCAAAGTTGAAAAAATAAAAAGACAAGGTAATGCAACTTCTTGATAACCCACCAGGCATCTTGAGCACTTCTGCTAAGCCTACCCAGCATACCTTTTGAAAAAAAAAAAAAAAAAAAGGAAAAACAAATGATCAAAAATGCATTTTATATTAAATCAACCCCAGATATAGGAAAGCCATGGGACAAATGTTACGGCAGTATCCAAAAATAGAAAAGAACTTTTAGCAAATGAGCACTGAACAGTTAGAGTAATCTACATCAGTGAGAGTGTCAGGTATTGTATTTTAATGTTTTTTTTTTTTTTTTTTTTTCTCGCTGTGTGGGGAAAGAGGAGAATGTGTAAGAAATGTTACAGACTAATCGATGTAGGCTATGTATAAGCAAAGAAAGGTGCAGTACCCATTGATGGATACTATATGAAATTGTGACCCGTCCTATGTATTATTTTTATTAATATTTTTATTTTCATTAACGATGTTTTAATGATAATAAACTAGCATGATCATGTTGAATATAGTTTGTTTTTTTGGTACACATTTTTGTTAAAGTTTTCACCACATTTTAGGGAAGTCAGTAACATTTTGGTTTGGGTCTGATTTTGTGCCAGTTGCCAGGGTTCTACTATTGCGTGTGTTATTCCCTGAATTCTATATCAAGAACACCTAACTCCGGAATTTTATAAGAGAAAACGCAGTCGATGTTAGATTTTTTTATCTAGTTGGATGCTTCCCATTAAGATCTTTCTACTTGTTTGCTTCACCCGTTCGTCGTGATTATTGTTATTTCCCGTTTTACATAGAAAATATTGAAGAAAATGAGAAAATATACACTTGACACACACCCTCTCTCTCTCTCTCTCTCTCTCTCTCTCTCTCTCTCTCTCTCTCTCTCTCTCTCTCTCTCTCTCTCTCTCTCTCTCTTTTCATTACTGTATATGATTATTTTCAACTTCTGGACGAAGTGGATAACGTGTTTATCGTAATGACGAAGCATTTGACTTTAATACTACCAAGATATGCAACAACACGCTCACATCCATGGCGACATCTATACTGGTGGTCGCTTGTCGCGAATGTGGTAAGTATGATTAAAAAACTCTGCCTCCGCCCCCCCCCCCACCCCCCACCCCCATCCTATATCCCACTTTACGTAGGAAGCAAAGAGTCATGCTCAGATGAAATCTGTGGAAATCGATGGAAGTTGAGGTATTACTCTGAACGAGTCCGATTTTAATCTGTATGTTGAAAAGAAATTGCTTACTAATATAGATTCAATTTGTAAATGGTGGTCATCGTTGTTGTTGTTGTTGTTGTTGTTGTTATTATTATCAATAGTATCATTATTTTTATTATATTGTCATGCCACAAATTTTAATATAGGCATTCATATACTGTACATTGCCATAGTTCCTTCTTGGAGATGTCAGGTGAGAGTGTCCTTCGACCATTGTAAATGCAAATGGCGTTAATGTGTTCGTCTCAGTGGGAGTTCAGATAGACTAAATACCTTTAAGGAAGTGTGTTCTTAAAAATCGAACTCGGAAAAGTAGCCAGGCTGCAAGATTTGTTTTCTCTCGTTCAGTGAACTGGACTTTCATCCCAATGTGTACATCATCGAATTTATATGCATTGTAGCTTTTGTCTAATGCGTTCAATATATAAAGTGTAAGATATTTAATATTTGTATATCTGTACCCTATAAATTCATTAGAGTAATTTCGGTGTACGCTTTATGTGATTACGTACTCTTACGTACAGAAAGTAACTATTAATACAACAAATGAAATGAACACGATTACGTGCCCTTTTTACCTCATCCTTTTATAGAGATGTGCAGTTTGGTACGAATGAAATGAAATGGTTGAGTTTGGGTCAAATTCTCAGAGGGAAGGAAAATATTTACATGGTCATCTTGACACTTGGAAAACTTTATTACCGGTGATTTCTGCGAGGCTGCTCATACGATGCTACACACACAAACACACACTTATCGTGCAATGACAGTATTCACTGTGAGAGAATCTACGGGTATCTTATAGAAGTGAGATATTTTACAGAAAAAAATTTAAATTTAGTTCAATGACGACGACTTTGACCACGACGATTTCGACAAATTTAATGACGATGACGACGACTTCGACGACGATAACTCCAACGAATAGATATATATTATTATTTTATATGCATGTTAGTTGATTAAGAAAACGTTTTTCAAAATTGTTTGTAAAATTTCATTTAAAATTTTTGCCATTTAGAAAGATTTTTTTGGTCGTAGCTTGGTCAATACTAAGAGGTCATGTGGCTACGTATTTTGAAACTGCAGTCCAAGTATTACATGCCAATTTTTTTCGTTGTTTTCTAAATTTCTCAGTGAAATGTAAACGAATACACTAGGTGTGTGTGTGTGTGTGTGTGGTGGGGGGGGGGGGGGGGTATTACAATGATTCATGTTCTTTTTGTTGTAGGTGGTGGGATATGAGGTTTATTATATATTTAATAGAATAATACTCGTGAGAAATTCTTTTCACGCTAGGAGATAGCATTTACTACAATCTTCTATTTTGAATTATTCATTAGAGGTTCTCGACTTTTCTAAGCGTAGTCCTATAGAACAGCTGATTAAGCGAAAAACAGTCATTGGAAATGTATTGATAGCATTTTCGATATAACAGTGTAGGGCTAATGGTTCTTTTAATCTTATTTTTGTATTAGGTTTTATATATGAGTATCCACTATTTATTCTGTTTGACTCCTTGGGGCCTAGAAAAGCATTTATAGGATGTAAAATGATTGACGTCGAGGGTATTACGACTGATAGCAGATTGGGACATTGCACATTGTTCGTTCGAAAAAAAACTTTCTTGTATCAGTCTTTGTGAGAGACTATATCTGAGACGGTTATAATATTACCAACAGTAAAGTTATAAACTTTTTGGAAATCATAAAGATATAAACTTTTTGGAAATCCCATTTTACAACTAGGTTCTTGATATGTTTTTATTGCTAGAGATGTGCACAATTTTACTCTTTCTATCTAAGGTATTAGAGAGAGAGAGAGAGAGAGAGAGAGAGAGAGAGAGAGAGAGAGAGAGAGAGAGAGAGAGAGAGTGAGTTGTATGTGTATGGTATGGGGTGGTGAGGGGGGGGGGGGATTTATAAAAGGGACACGAATTGTATGGTGGCAGGGAAGTAAAGGTAAAACGTTCATTAGCAAAATCAAATTTGAGGATCATGAGTCTCTTTTTGGACTCCTCTTTAATGATGTTCACTTTGCTCTCTCTAAATTTCTGAAAATTTGAAGATCATGAGTCTCTTTTTGGACTCCTCTTTAATGATATTCACTTTGTTCTCTCTAAATTTCTGCAACTTTGAGGATCACGAGTCTGTTTTTGGACTCCTCTTTAATGATATTCACTTTGTTCTCCCTAAATTTCTGCAAATTTGATTATCATGAGTCTCGTTTTGGACTCCTCTTTAATGATAATCACTTTGTTCTCCCTAAATTTCTGCAAATTTGAAGATCATGAGTCTCTTTTTGGACTCCTCTTTAATGATATTCACTTTGTTCTCTCTAAATTTCTGCAACTTTGAGGATCACGAGTCTGTTTTTGGACTCCTCTTTAATGATATTCACTTTGTTCTCCCTAAATTTCTGCAAATTTGATTATCATGAGTCTCTTTTTGGACTCCTCTTTAATGATAATCACTTTGTTCTCCCTAAATTTCTGCAAATTTGAAGATCATGAGTCTCTTTTTGGACTCCTCTTTAATGATATTCACTTTGTTCTCTCTAAATTTCTGCAACTTTGAGGATCACGAGTCTGTTTTTGGACTCCTCTTTAATGATATTCACTTTGTTCTCCCTAAATTTCTGCAAATTTGATTATCATGAGTCTCGTTTTGGACTCCTCTTTAATGATAATCACATTGTTCTCCCTAAATTTCTGCAAATTTGAAGATCATGAGTCTCTTTTTGGACTCCTCTTTAATGATAATCACATTGTTCTCCCTAAATTTCTGCAAATTTGAAGATCATGAGTCTCTTTTTGGACTCCTCTTTAATGATATTCACTTTGTTCTCCCTAAATTTCTGCAAATTTGATTATCATGAGTCTCTTTTTGGACTCCTCTTTAATGATACTCACTTTGTTCTCTCTAAATTTCTGCAAATTTGATTATCATGAGTGTCTTTTTGGACTCCTCTTTAATGACATTCACTTTGTTCTCTCTAAATTTCCGTATTTTATATTTGTTATGAAATTACTTTTGGCACAGAGCTAGTTGATTGAAGGAAAATATATATAATCCATATTATTCCTGAAAAGAGGGGTTTGTATCAAACGAAACTTAGTACTTTGCCCCCTTAGAGGTTATCTTTGTTAAGAATTTAGTCCCGATAGCTTGTCAACATCTAACAATTGCAAGTGCTCGTATGTGAAAATATAGGTAATTATTTATGATTTAATTTAGGTTTTTTCTAGTTATTTAATAAATGTTTAAATGCATTGTTTCTCATTTATGAGCACATACAATGTATGTGTTTACGGATGTGACAAAAAGATAGAAAGAGGGAGACAGATGAAGTGATGAGGCAGGTACTGGACAACTGTTGGAAAGTATTGAAACTTTATTACCCTTGTGGGTGAAGTTGACTCTTAAATTGGAAAAAAGAAGAATAGTGCAATTGCATGGCACAAATCTATTGTCTGTTATCTTTATATTATTGTCTTGCCTAATCTTTTTAATGCCGGTCTTTCATTATTGCTGTTTTTTATTCCTCTTTGTTAAAGGAAAGTTATATTTACCTTTTAGTTGCCATTGAATTAGTAGCATGAATAAAAAAATTCTTCTGTTCATTCAGAATAAAATTGCAAACTAGATATTGATAACGAAAAACAATGATAGTCTGATTGTACATTCATTACCTTCGGGCGACTGGAAGAAGATGGCTAGCCTATTGACCTCAAAGTTGACATTTACAATAAAGAAAGGCAAATCTCAAGTCTATGAAGGGCTATTTTGGTTCTCAGACTCGAGTGACCTTACTCATGATTAACATTCAGGATATTCACTAACAGCAGCATTTTTGGAAAGAGATCAACATCCTGTTACTGCGCCTGTTTATTTAACTGAAGAAATTTTAATTTGGCCTAACTTTATAATACAATTCTCCTGGATATCAAGATTTTAAAATTCTCTCTCTCTCTCTCTCTCTCTCTCTCTCTCTCTCTCTCTCTCTCTCTCTCTCTCTCTCTCTCTCTCTCTCTACATATATATATATATATATATATATATATTATATATATATATATATATATACATACACATATATATACATATATATATATATATGTATATATATATATATATATATATATATATATATATATATATATATATATATATATATTTGTAATTGAACTTTCTTTGCTATTGAAATGAATTTCTTTGGCACAAAAAATCTTGACTGTTTATTCAATGATATAGTATAGTGTTTTTTCGTTAAATTTTCATTCTTCTGTATTGTAATGCGCTGCATATCCTAGTAAGACTGTATGTTTAAAGGGATTATCACATTCCGGTTTCTCCCACACACGTTTTGACATTTGCCGAGCCGGCCGCAGAAAAGTTAGGTGGAATATAACAGAGGAGAGCATTATTATACCATGGTTTTTATGAATTGCATTATTAGGACACAAAATTAAACAGTCGCCAACTGTAAATCTGTTGTTAAATTTACGTTGCAGGTCCACAGAGTTTAGATTTCTTATGGATGACACAATGGAAATATTATAAGAATTCCATGTTCTTTCGGATTTGGAAACATTTCAAAACGAATCAGCTCACTTTTTTCCCTCATGTTGCCTTTTAGTAATATCGATAACTTTTTTGAGACTATTTTAATACACGCGCTTGGGTGGATGCATAACTTTCTTGCTATTTAGTTGAAAGTAACAAGTTTAGGATCTGTATAGGCAAAGGATTTTCATTATATAACCCAATGGAATATTGATCCCGTAGATTATAGGCATAGAAGGGAACCCTCTCATTTGTGGGACGTGGTGCTTTCCAAAGTCCTCTACCGTAAGGCTTAAAGCGGTATCCTAGGAATTTATTACATCATGGAAAAGAAGATTATAGATCGCGCATTTACCAATAGAAGTAGTTACGATTGTCTATTCCTAATTAATGTCTTTGTTTGCTCTGTGTTATTAAATGTGTTGCAGATGCCGCTCTTATAAAATCGTTGTTTCGTTAGTGATCTATTATTAGGCTCCTCCCCAAAAAAAGATTATAAAGAAAATGATTCCCAGGAAATTTGACGTAAGGAAGGGTGTTTAAATGGAGAACACTTCAATGAAAAGGCAACGCCGGATCCCATTATTAATTTATGTACGAACTCTGCGAGAGTCAGTAGGTGGGGACACAGTGGTCAAGGTGATGGATGGGCTGTAGTGTGGCTGTCTCTTGTCGTTTGCATACACACGCAAAGTCGTCGGTGGGACTGGGAGTGCTCTCTCTCTCTCTCTCTCTCTCTGGTTTTGACTGATGAGTTGCGACATACTGGTTGACAACAAGATTTTGTCAACACTAGGAATAACTTTAAATATCTGCCTGATGTATATTGATACTTATGACTGGGATGAAATAATTACAAGAATTCCGTTTTAATCCCGAGAACTATATGAACATTATAGTCTTTTGTAAAAGTCAGTCTTTCTAAAAGAATGTAGGCCACCTAGATTGCTGTCAAAGTTAGAACGGGGGTTATTGTGTTCAATGTCTAGCCGTGATAACTAAAATTTACAGATAATTTAAAATGAGATGGAATTTAAATTACAAGAATCATTAAATTGAATTCATTTCAAAGCTTGTGATTGCTTATTGATGTCTATATTTTTGGTAACGTTTTCATCTTAGCTGTCTCTTCATTATATGCATTTTGTGTTTTCCTTCTGTTTATATTGCCTTTTTAAAAATATTTACAAACCCTATTTATATCATATAAGTCTGCACCCCCCCCCCCTCCCCCTCGATCCCTGCTTTCCTGGTAAATACTCGAGAAGAGTATCTTAGTCTAGAAAGGTTTATGGGTATGAAAATATACTTGGCTGAGGTTACTTTCTATACCATTGAATTCACATTAGTTTGTTTCGTATTTTATGATTGGAATTGAGTGGTTCGATACATGGGAGTAAGAAATCAATAAGGAATATCGTTATTAAGTTAGAACCCCTTAATATGTAAGATTTTAATCTAGAAAAAAATTTGGTTGGAAGAAAATAATGTGTATTAGCTATAAGCAGAGAAAAGATATGAGTATTTCACACACACACACACACATATATATATATATATATATATATGTATGTATATATATATATATATATATATATATATATATATATATATATATATATCAACAACAAATACGGCCGTTTTTAGTCCACTGCAGGACAAAGGCCTCGGGCATATCTTGGTCCTGTCTGGGTTTGGATCGTTTTCATCATCAAACTGGCCACTGCGGAATGGTGGGAAGACTTTGGTCTAATCGCTTGCTGCAAACCAACTTCATATGGATGACCCTGACTATTACAGCTTTGCTGATCATGGTTATCCATTACGTTAAGGTATCCCCACTCAACTTAAGATTTGAAGATGACATAGTTCTATTTAGTGAATTATAGAAGGAATTGCAGAGATTGATAGACATGTAAATAGAGAAAGCAGAAAGGTCAGACTGAAAATGAATAGGAGTAAAACTAAGGTAATGCTCAATACAAATGCAGAAACAAGTTAAGGTTATTAACGAGCCTCGGGAGCTTGTTAATTGATATGCGTACTTAGGATAGACCGAAATTAAAACTGTAAGCATGGGATGGTGAGCTTTTGGTAAACAAAATGAGATAATGAAAAGTAAAAAGGTAAATATTTAATCAGCTGGTCCTACCAGTATGAACTTATGCATTGGAAACTAAGAGAATGAGATAATGAAAAGTAAAAAGGTAAATATTTAATCAGCTGGTCCTACCAGTATGAACTTATGCATTGGAAACTAAGAGAATGAGATAATGAAAAGTAAAAAGGTAAATATTTAATCAGCTGGTCCTACCAGTATGAACTTATGCATTGGAAACTAAGAGAATGAGATAATGAAAAGTAAAAAGGTAAATATTTAATCAGCTGGTCCTACCAGTATGAACTTATGCATTGGAAACTTGGAGCCTTACTTAAGCTTTACAACTAAGCTAGCTACAACTCAAAGAGCAGTGAAAATAATGATGATAGTACTAACTCTTAGAAACAGGAAAAAGCAACATGGAGATAAGTACAAACTAAGTAAAGGATGTTCTAACATGTAAGAAAAAGAAATGGATATGGGCAGGACAGATAATGAGGATGATGGATAATAGATGAACATTAAGAATAACAAAATTCCCCTAGAGATTGCAAGCGAAGCAGGGCAAGGAAGAAAAGACGGTGGATTGACGACTAAAGATTTGCGAATATAGGCTGCCATAGAAAGACCATAAACAGGCGTGAATGGAAGGACATATCAGGTCTTTGTACTGCAGTGGTCTAACAACAAGTGATGATGATAATAGTAATATGTAATATATATATATATATATATATATATATATATATATATATATATATATATATATATATATATATGGTTGTTTATGTGTGAATATCGATATAATTCTGGTTTTTGTAGCATTCAAAAGTTGTTTTTATTACAGTGTTATTATGTAAATCATTACTTTACTATTTGCCGAGCAGGTACCTCAGCATATTGTAAAAAAAAATTATCTCTCTCTCTCTCTCTCTCTCTCTCTCTCTCTCTCTCTCTCTCTCTCTCTCTCTCTCTCTCTCTCTCCCCCACGTTAAGAAAATAATAGGGAGACTTCTTAGCACTGTGTCAGTGTCTGGTTGGTAATAACTTGAAAGTGCCGGAAATTGCCAGCTTAGATCACCCCTGGAAGTATAGTAGTAGTATGCCTTAGAGGCAGGAAGCAGCACTTGGTCGGTTGACGATAGACCTTACTTATTTCACGCACGGATAACTGATAAGAAGTGGTCCGTACTCTTAGTAGCTTGCAAGGTACATTGGGGACTTGACTTCGCTGAGTACAGTAATCCTTTCCCCGTGCTGTTTTGGGAGAAAATTCTTATTAGCTGCGTCGCATTTTTAAGTACACGGGAAAAGTTGAAAATAATTATAACCCTGGTCCTTTAATCAACAGGGGTTTTTATATTTTTAACAGATTTACATTATTTTATGATCTTGAATTAACGTATTCATGTTTGTGTAGATGATTAGTTTTTTCATAAAGAATTTTCTTCATGTTGGCAAAATATTTTACAAATGTAGCCATCGTTTATGTCTTCTCTTCTGCATCCCATCCCATTTCTCTCTCTCTCTCTCTCTCTCTCTCTCTCTCTCTCTCTCTCTCTCTCTTTCTCTCTCTCTCTCTCTCTCTCTCTCTCTCTCTCCCTTCTTTCAATGTGAATTCATCTTAGTTTATTCTTATCTGGTTGTCACTGGTTCTCTCTATCTCTGTGTTTATGTTTGACCGCATGTTTTCTTCGGTAACCGTATTGGGAAACTATTTTTCATTTAATTCTCATCGCTGCCCATTTTCATTTTTCCCCATCAGGGGTTATTTGGGAAGGATTCTTGTTCTGTCACGTGGTTGGGTTAAACGCTTATTCAGGAAATTCAATGACAACTTCATGTTTCTCGGTAATTTTCCCCGTACATATTGAAAATGCTCAGCAGTAAAAGTGTTTTGATGTATTTTCTCGCAATGGCTCAAAGTGAGTAACTCCTGTTATAGTGAACATCGACCAAAACACCCAACTGCTGATTTATTGTTTAGTTCCCCCAAGAATCCTTTGCTTATCAGAAATTCTAAGGGATGATATGCTTGCAGCAACACGATGCGGGAGCCCTTCCTTTGTCATTCTCCGTCTGTTCAACTTTTCTAAGATTTCTGTGGTGTGGCTGGTAACGATATCATACGTTGCCAGTTTTCCTGTCATGGAAGTCATATTAACTTAATGGAGTCTATTGAAATAATTTTCATTTCTTGAGATTAATGCTTTGTTTCCAACAGGTATTTGAAGTAAATTTTAATTCGTATATTTTTGGTTTTATCGATATTAATGAAGATGTAGCATATTTCTTGACCCGGTGGTGCTAGATCTGAATTTTAGGGGTCATGCTTTGTAAGAGGATTTAAACGGTCGCGGTCAATATCATTAAAGGGTACTCACTCCCGGTCAGCCACTATGATTTGTATACTTTGGACTGCCCAAATGACTCTGACCAATACCGTCACCCACCAATGTGTGTGTAGAATCCTGTCAAACAATGTGTGTGGAAGATATTATGGGTAGGGTAAGCATAAGACTTTTTAAAAGAATGACGATTTAAGTTACTTTGACATTTCTACTCAACCGTCGTTTGATCACTCCAAAAGATTTGGATAAATGTTTGCATTTGTAGGTACATGCGTAACGACTTGCTATATGCAAACTTAAACGGTCATGTGACCTAATGTAATGTATAAACACGACAAGGTGAAATTCTTGAGTATCAAATATTTCACAGAACCCAAAAATGCTAGGAAATCCTCATTAGAATTAAATAACTTTTTTTTTTCTTGTTTAAAAGATATACCCAAAAGTTTCATCATATCTTTATAGTAACGGGTGTAATTTTGTTCAGGAAATGTACTAGTTCGTGTACTTGTTTTTCATAATTCGCATGATCACTGATCAACAAAATGGATAATAATACACTACGAAAACAGATACTAAACGTTGTTTTTTATCATTCAAGGGCCATTAATTAAAACACAAATTTTGAGGTTAAACCCAGTTCTTGTTTACGACAGGAATCCACCGAGAATTATTACTATTATGAGTTTTGCTATTTTCAATATTCTAAGTTGGGAAAATTTCTTCATGGTAACCACATATAAGACGACGAATGACATGGCTAATGGGATCAGCGATGCGCTCTCTCTCTCTCTCTCTCTCTCTCTCTCTCTCTCTCTCTCTCTCTCTCTCTCTCTCTCTCTCTCAAACACGAAAGCTTTTCCCTGTTGAAGCTGAGATGGATGGAGGTCTAATAGGTAGAGGGGTGAAAGGTGCTCGCTCATACTATCGAGATGGAGAATTGCTTGGAAAAACACAGAAAATCTGAGGATTTTTAAGAGCCTCAATGATTGAGGAGGTTTTGCAGATGAGATGGGAAACTTCATGAGTCTCTCTCTCTCTCTCTCTCTCTCTCTCTCTCTCTCTCTCTCTCTCTCTCTCTCTCTCTCTCTCTCTCTCTCTCTCTCAGGAAATATACAACAGAAATCCAAAACATGCTTTTCGCTAGAGAGGTATGGGGTCCTTTGACTGGCCAGACAATACTACATTGGATCCTTCTCTTTGTTTATGTTTCTTTCCCTTTCCCTACACACACACCGAATAGTCTGGCCTATTTTTTACAGATTCTCCTGTTCTCATACACCTGTCAACACTTGAGATCACTAAACAATTTTTCTTCATCCAAGGGGTTAACTACTGTACTGTAATTGTTCAGTGGCTACTTAACTCTTGGTAAGAGTAGAAGACTCTTTAACTATGGTAAGCAGTTCTTCTAGAAGAACGACACTCCAAAATCAAACCATTGTTCTCTAGTCTTAGGTATTGCCATAGTCACTGTGCCATGGTCAGCCACTGTCTTGGGATCGATTTCTCTTGCTTGAGGATCCACTCGAGGCGACTATTCTATCTTATTTCTCTTCCTCTTGTTTGTTAAAGTATTTATAGTTTATATAGGAAATATTTATTTTGATGTTATAATTGTTCTTAAAATATTTTATTTTTCCTTGATTCCATTCCTCACTGGGCTATTTTCCTGCTTTTCCAACTAGGGTTATTGCTTAGCAATTAATAATAATGATGATAATATCGGGCTCAACGTCTTTGATTCTCTTTCCATGTCAGGGGGAGACCAAGCCTAGTTGGCTCTAAGGGTTAGTTGACACAGCTGCATTATTTCATATTTCATGATAGATTGCTCTGATATCTGTATCACATGGTCACTGCATGTTTGTTCAGTTACCAAGAAATCGCTATCAGGATACTTTGTAGGAGAGTTGACTTATGGACAAAAGTTTAATTTTGCTGAAGCAAGTAATATCCGAGTAACAACTTTTCTTTGTTAAAACATGTGGTAAATCACTTACATGCTGAATGATTTTTATCTAAAATATCGCTTGAAATAGGGGAATAATCTGACAGTAAGGTTATTTATCAGATACCATTCAAATAAAAGTTTCTTGGTTGGGAGATGTTAGCAGAGTAAGAATGGGACAGTTTGACTAAGGTAATTATTTAGATACCATTCAAGTAACAGTTTATTGGTTTGGGATATATTAGCACAGCACGAATGGTGCAGGTTGGCTCTTTGCCAACTTGTCCCACTTACAATATTTTTCTTATCTGATTCTCAAACATGGTTAGAACATACCAAAAAAAAAACTGAACTAGCCTCAATTCCACTTGATGTGTTCCTAAGGGTTGTCAATTGTGTAGTGTAAGCACAAGTCAATTAGAGGGATTGCCTTCCATTTCGAACACTTGAACATTATTGTCAGAAAATAACAGATGATCAACTAATGAGTAAATGGATTTCATCTCTTACTGTGGACCACACGCAGCATAGACAAGTGTTTTCTATATAATATGAAAAGTAGCTTTCTACATATCCTAAACGTGCAGCAAATATTTATTTTGGCCTCTTTGTGAAGGACGTAATCAGTATGCTGTATATGGCAACAAATCTATTTTAAACTCATGGACAGAAAATGATATGGCTGGTGCTGATTGGTTTTGTGTCTTTTTTTCTATATATATATATATATATATATATATATATATATATATATATATATATATATATATATATATATATATATATATATATAAAGTACCTCACCAGAAGCAACCAGCCTTTCAAAAGCACCAAAGTTATAATAAGAAAAATGTGGACATGTTATTTGGTATTTTACAATCTGTCCGAGATTGCTACGAGTTTACTTCAGGGGATATATGGAACATGGATAAGATTGGGGTAGCAACAGTTCAGAAGCTTGTTAACGTTGTTGCTCGTAAATGTTCTAAACAAATTGAAAAAGTGAGCTCAGAAGAAAGATGAACTCTTGTAACTGTAGCTATAGCTATCACAGCAATTGGTAATGCAGTCCCTCCTTTCGTTGTTTTCGCTAGATTTCCTTTTCGTGAACATTTCCTAACTAATGGCCAGCCCTTAGTTCTGGAGCTGCTAATCCATGACGGTGGATGAAAGAGTAATTTTTTTTAGTTTCTTAGACATTTGGTGAAACATACTAAGTGTTCCAAAGAACACCCGTTGCTTCTATTACTTAACAACCATGATTCTCACCAGTCCATAGATGGGCTTGATTATTATAAGGAAAATTAACTTACTGCTATTTAATACCCTCGTTGTTCTCATAAGATGCAACCGCTTGATATAAGTGTTTACGAACTACTGAAGAAGTTTGTAAATAGATCGTGTGAATCTTGGATGACAAATCCTTCTGGTTATACTATGACTATATATGACATTCCAGGCGTAGTTTCCACTGCCTCATCATTTTCCATGTCAGTATCTTGGCTTGGTTCAAATCTACAGGTATTTCACCCGTCAATCGAGATATATTTCAGAACGAAGATTTTTTTGGGTGCATATGTAGCAGAGAGGTCCCTGTCTAGTGATTTGTCTGAAATGCCAGCATCACCAGAAAATGGGAGCATTGATATTATGCATTTTTCCCTCTTGAGGCCTAGACCATTACAAATTAAGCTGGTTCTCCTTCCATACTTAGGGATACACATTTAGAGTAGGAGAATGAACTTATTATTATTATTATTATTATTATTATTATTATTATTATTATTATTATTATTATCATTATTATTATTAAATGCTAAGCTACAACCTTAGTTGGAAAAGGAGGATGCTATAAGCCCAGGGGCCCCAAAAGGAAAAATAGCTCAACGAGGAAAGGAAACAAGGAAAAATAAGACATTTTAAGAATAGTAACATTAAAATAAATATTTCCTATATATATAAAAAATAAAAACTTCAACAAAAGAAGAGGAAGAGAAACTAGATAGAGCAGTGTGCCGAGTGTACCCTCATGCAAGAGAACTCTAACCCAAGACACTGGAAGACCATGGTACAGAGGCTATAGCACTACCCAAGACTAGAGAACAATGGTTTGATTTTGGAGTGTCCTTCTAGAAGAGCTGCTTACCATAGCTAAAGAGTCTTCTACCCTTACCAATTGGAAAGTAGCCACTGAACAATTACAGTGCCGTAGTTAACTCCTTTGGTGAAGAAGAATTGTTTGGTAATCTCAGTGTTGTTAGGTGCATGAGGACAGAGGAAATCTGTAAAGAGTAGGTCAGACTATTCAGTGTCTGTGTAGGCAATGGGGTAGGACCGTAACCAGAGAGAAGGATCCAATTTAGTACTGTCTGGCCATTCAAAGGACCCCACAACTCTCTAGTGGTAGTATCTCAACGGGTGGCTGGTGCCCTGGCCAACCTACAGTCAAGTGAATGAGCCAACACCATCTCATTTTTAAGTCTCTACAGAGAAAAAATATAAACTTACTCCTTGCTCCAGAAGCAATAAGGCCAATGCATAAGGTGGGCCGAGAAAGGAAAATTCGGTTAATATAAGGAAACGAACAACTGCAATCGTGACTGATACTCTGGTTAAAAAAGTTGAGAACCCAAAAGCAAAAGTGAAAACTAAAAGAATTTTGCTTTCAGGGAAAAAGAAGAAACATTAAAAAACATCAGAAGGCTAAAAATCTGAAGAGGAGTAAACCAATTGGCTGGTATGTGTAGAGACATTTTCCAATAGAAAATCACGAGAAATCTGAGTGCAACGTCTGGTTTGCAAAAGCTGGGCTTATGAAAAGCACACTGATAAGAATTTCTTTTTTACCTGTAATCACTTATGATTCAAATAATGAAATTGGCCAGCTTTCCCGTACCACTTTTGAATATCTAATAATTATTTTGTGATGTGAATAAGTCTTCGAAGAACTTTTTTTTTTTTTTTTTTTTTTTTTATATATATATATATAACTGGGATTCAAAGGGAAGTGTTTATTTTCTTGTTTGTCTTAGAATATCTTCAGTCATTAAAAAACTATTATTTAAAGTTGATGACGTTCATAGCTGTGATTGATAAGATGATTAAGAATTAGTGCTTTACTTAATGGTATTTCAATAATAGTTTTTATTTTGTTATTCTTGAAACCTTACCAATATTTCAACTTAAGGATAAATTAACCTTTTATTAAAAGAAGGGCCTGATTGAACGAGAAAGAAACGAGTAAATTTTGCCTCAGTGTACATGCGAAGTATGTTGGCACTTTGAGAAATATTTTTTAAAACAGGTTTTATTTGGCTATGAACCATCCTTTGCGTTGCAATGAATTGTAGCGAAATGTTTATATTTTTTCGTTCATGTAATAAAAGTTCCAAATTACTTCATAGTTTTATATTGTACAGCATGTGTTTCACTCACACCTGTTTCACACACACTCGTAAATTGTAACGGTATTTTATTTTGATTGTTTATCTTGCTCTACATCTCTCTGTTAACAGAACCGGGTTAAGCCTGCCTATTCTCGAATTGATCTGTTTGAATTCCTGTCACCTTTCACTGAAACTGCTGTTATAAAAGCTCGTTGTCTGTTGAAATAAAGTTAGATGCATTCGCCTTGTCTCTCGGTTATCACCTAACTGGCACCTCGCAAAAAAATATACAAATAAAAATGTAAAAAGTGTGCCAACTAGCCCGGTCTCCTAGTGTACTAAGTTATTCTGTTCGCGCTTATTAGTGCAATTATTTTGTTTTGAATTTTATTTTACATCTGTTACCTAAGGTAATCTCTCTCTCTCTCTCTCTCTCTCTCTCTCTCTCTCTCTCTCTCGTGGCGCATTGGTAGCTCGTCTAATGGGCAAAACTATGGCGCTGGGTTCAAGTCTCTGATCGGACGATTGCGCGTATTTGCTTCCTTAGATTTGAAATTAATTATGTTCAGCTGAGCTACAAATTAGGTAGTTATACTCTATTCCTTTTTAAGATGGCCTATTTGTACTCGTACTCGAGGCCACACATTTTGCAGCTGTTAATTGTTTGAAATCAGTTTGTTCGAATCCTATTTTGTGTTGACACATTTTCAAATTTATGAATATATTATTAAACTATATAATGTCAGCTCTGTATATGCAGCATAAACATCAATGCTAAATGAACTCAATAAATATATTAAAAATTAGTTCATAGAGGAGTGACAAACTTTGTTTGATAATAACTACCGAAGTTGTATACAAAGGAAGTTTGAGATGCATTGATTTTAATGTTTTTAGTTTACCAATGTTTAGTGCATAATATATTAGTGGTTGTATCATGATACTTAAAGGACTTTTGTAATAAAAATTCGAAGTCAAAGGTTCAAAAACCATAATAACAGTAGAAAATCTAGATGGTGTCTGCGATTCTCTTGTGGGAGGAACAGCGATACACACACGCATGTAGAGAACGTTTGATCAGCTCTCTCCTGCGGAGTGATCCTATCTCCTTTTTATAAATCCTGTCTGCTATCTCATGCTATGGACTTTGTAAATTAATTACGAAGGATATTTAATTAATTTATTTAGTCTATATTGCTCGTAGTTTGCTACTTCAGACGTATTTATACTTAATTTGCTAGGAATATATTTGATATAAGACATATCGAAAAGGAAGTTGAAAAAAAAATTATTAACTTTGTTTGTTTTGTTACTGACATGCTACTGGTTTACTATTTTCTGTTATATATTTTTATTTAATAACCTTAGGTTACATTTGTCAATTCTGTTCCCGTTTAATGTGGCTTTTGCAATATCCTTATAGTTTCAAATAGTCAATCCTCAAATGTGAAATATGTTAATACATCAAATATTATATTGCGGCTCTGCCCGACATAAGACCGCCACGAACATCAGAATTTTCTTCATCGTTATTTGAAGAATCTCTGTTGTCTTTTGAAAGCGATGCCACGTCTCAAGTACGCGTGTAGAAACACTCCATTTTTGGTGTGGGAGGATGAATGTTACTGTTGTGGCTTTTCATTCCACTCGATACATCCCTGTATGTTATTATATATTTTTATGTTCCTCATCATTATTTTGCTTTTTATATTTGCTATAAAGGTCTGACATTTATTTGAGTAATAATTATAATGTAATTAGTTCTTGAAATAAAAAAGATAGATATTTTTGTATTATGCTTATTAATTGATAAATAATCACTGGAAAATGTGTAGGCTTGGCTAATTTACAAATAGTATATCCATTATAGCCCCTGTTAACTCACTCTGTAGCAGTATATTTATATCACAATTGTGTGTATAGAAAACTGATGAATTCGGACAAACAGGTCCAGCCAATCACAAACAAGCAGGTGACTCCGAGCGTACATTTAGGCCAGTTTAAAGAAAATAGAAGTATAGTTGTTGGACAACCGTTGTGGGTTGCAGTTAAGTGGTGAGAGGGAAGAAACACTGAGGTGAATTTTTATGTCATAACACTTGTATACCATAAAAAACGGTAGGCCCTCGACGAGGTAATCCGCATCCTCCGAGGGTGAAATCAATCAACATTTATTCAAAAGATATTCTCACGTACATAATTTATTTATACGTATTGGATTCCTCACTTTATTGTGATATCAATTAGACGTTTTCGATGTTTCCTGTTCAACTTATTGATGGATATTATAAATTTACACTACCGGTAAAACTAAGCAATTCCGTTTTGTATTTTGTTTTATTCTACTTAAAAGGAAAAATACTTGTTTTGATGTTACCCTAATGTATTTTAGGAAGGGTTGTGTGTTTTAATGGTACATTACTGACGCGTGTGTGTCATATATATATATATATATATATATATATGTATATATATATATATATATATATATATATATATATATATGTATATATATATTAATATATTAATATATATAAATATATATATATACATATATATATATTAATATATTAATATATATATATTAATATATTAATATATATAAATATATTTATATATATATATATATATATATATATATTAATTTATATATATATGTATATATATATATATTAATATATATATTAATATATATAAATATATATATATATATATATATATATATATCTATATATCTATATATATATATATATATATATATATATATATATATATATATATATATATATATTTCTTTATCTTGCAAGTTTCGTTGAGCGACAGATGACTGCATACTTTAACTATTTTCACTTTGATCGTTTCTAGTTTCCTGTAGGTGCTCTCGGAATCTGGCTCGAAGAGATGGGCATCTTGAAATTATTTATTTATTTTTTCTATTCATTACAGGGAGCTTTCGGACTCTACTCCGTCCGTAATCATGATAAACTGAAGCCTAAATAATATTTCGCCCATGTGTTACATTTGTATTGATAATAATAGGACTATTCATAAATGTTACAATTATCAAAATAAAATACTCTTAACGTGAACAAGTGAAATGTTAACTCAAGTCGAGAATAAAATGGTTAATTGCCTATCAAAGCAAGTTGATATATAAGGAAATACAAGAAATTTTTTCATATGCATAAAACCTTAATATCATCACATAATGGTGCATAACTTCCACAATTTACAAATATGCAGGTTCATTATTAAAGATAATGAATCTGTATACACACATGTATGTATATATGTATGTATATATATATATATATATATATGTGTGTGTGTGTGTGTGTAATATATAATTTTGTATGCGACCTGGCCTTTCATTAGAATGGGCTGGGGTTCGATCCCAAATATGAGGTAGAAATTTATTTCTATTTGAGCACGATTTTGTGTTGATATTTATCCATATATATACATATATATATATATATATATATATACACATATATATGTATATATGTATATATGTATATATATATATTTATATATATATATATATATATATATATATATATACGCGGTGTACCGGTACTTGTAGCTGAGCATGTTTTGTAACTATTTTGTACTCATGTGTATATAGCATATGGAGAGGAGATTGGCGACGTATCCTCCTCGTCGAACATCCGTCAGGGTGCTTCCTCTGTTTGCACACTCCTTAAAAATACGGGATGTCTGATGAATGAGTAATAGAGTTGCAATTGAGGTGACATTCGCCTTTTAGCGTTTCTCGTTCCTCTTGAAGTGATTGCTAAGGATGACTGAATTAGGCACACACTGTGTCTTAAGACTAAAGCATTGAGATATTTACAGTACTTGAGTCTCTCTCTCTCTCTCTCTCTCTCTCTCTCTCTCTCTCTCTCTCTCTCTCAATAAATAAATAAATAAATATTTTTCCTTTTGTTTTATGTCTTTTTTTTTTATTCAAAAGAGAACCACTATACCGACTGATGAATATTACGCTCAAATTTTTCTTGATTTCATTACTATGTTAATTTGTTTTCCTTTGGGATTAATGATAGGTGTCATGAACGCTGCCGGTTTTTCTTTTTCTTGTGTAATTTTATTACTTGCGTTCATTTTAAGAAACTGTAAAGCAGGTTTTTTTTTTTTTCGTGTAAAATGTTAGGAGTTATCCAGCCATTCCTATCTTAGATTTTTTTTATACTGTTTTAGACTTGTAACTCTTATTCATAGACCTCAGATGTGACATTTGTATATTGCCCTTTTTTACAGATAAATGTAAGATGGTTTTGTGAGGACATATTCATATACATATTTCATCACTTTATATTACCCAATATTGTAATGTTGGGGATGATCGTGCCAGAAATGACACGAGTTTGTAATATGCATCAATCGATGTGTCAGTCCTTCCGTGGAAATCAGTTTCTTTTGAAATGAGAGAAAGACTAATGGTGTTCTTCATGACGTCCTCGTATGGCACCTTGCATCCTTAAGCTTCCTGCCTCCTGACGCCAATGATTTTTGGCCTTATAACACCTAGGATTTTTTTTTTCTTCCAATTGATGGTACCATGAAGTAATGGAGTTTTATAGAGTAATTTCGTGTCGCAAGAAGAGGACAAGACATACTTTGTTGTCATTCCAAAGTCCGCAAATTTATCTGAAGTTTATTTCAGCAGTGCCAAGATCCCGCTGGCAACAAAAATAAAGTGATACTCTCCTTGTTAGAGTGAGATTTATATAATATATATATATATATATATATATATATATATATATATATATATATATAATATATATATATATATATATATATATATATAGTGTATGTGTGTGTGTAGGCGTGCGAGTGGGCTCTTATGTGTGTTTATTTTTGTCTTCAAATTATTATGTAATTCCAGTTTGTTTGTTATTTTTTCAACCATTTGTTAATTTATTCTGTTCGCACAACCCGGATATTTTTCTTTGTCGTTATGCAGTTTATGTTTTTGGAAAAATGTTGCTCTTTTATTTTAGAGTTAGCTTGATAATGTGCTGCTTACACGACCACTGTTTAGAATTTAGTCCCATGGCGTCCAAGTTTATATAAGGCAGGGAGAGATAATAGTATTTATTCGCTGTAACGACGATTTGTTTCATGGTGGAGGAAATTATCTTGGTGTAGCACCTGAATATTAAGTTAGGGAGAGAGAGAGAGAGAGAGAGAGAGAGAGAGAGAGAGAGAGAGAGAGAGAGAGAGAGAGAGTTCTACAACTCTTCTATAAGTATATTTGCCTGCTGAACATTTTGTCGTTAATCAGTGAATATTTATCATATTTAGTTTTCACAATTTTTAAGCATTATTAATGACTTTGCAAGCCTTTCTTTTTGGACCTTGTGTGAATGGAGAGCAACCTTCCTTCAAATCTGATTAACCTAACTGGTAACCTTTTACAATTCGGATTCGTATTTAGCTACAGAGGGAGTGAATTCATGGAATCGCCGTGGTATGCAGTCTCTCTCTCTCTCTCTCTCTCTCTCCTCTCTCTCTCTCTCTCTCTCTCTCTCTCTCTCTCTCTCTCTCTCTCTCTCTCTCAAGTATGTTATTTTTAATTATGTTCATTTGTTATCGTGTGAAATATTCTATTATATATGGATATTGCCCCAAATGCAGGGGAGTCTACACTGTGACCAAAAAAAAAAAAAAAAAGTATATTCATATGGCCAACCTAACCTTCTCTGACCTAAGTCCTAGAAGAAATATTAATCTTTTCTACCATTTGCGCTACCTATGGTATTCGACCCAGTTGGATAGAAGCCTTGTTATTAAAATAAGTTTCTAGGTTTAAAGAGTATGAAAAATGGCGAAGCGGCCTCAGCAACAACAATCTAGAGATTGTCTAGATGCTTTCCTTAAAATATTCTTCCAGCTGCCACAATAGTCTCTTTGCCAGTGAAGAAAGCTCTCAGATTTAAAACGCATTCGTTCACCAATAATTTAGGTGAAACAAACCTTTAACATTTTATTAAAAAAAAAGATATTGCGAAATCATAATTAAAAGAGCAAATAATGATTAAATAAGACAAATTGCAAGTAAATCGTAATAAAATTAAATTACGAAAAGCTAATATAAAACATTTAATTTATACAATTCGCTGGCCAGCTTTGTTAGAGTGGAGTCTGACTCATTGGGCTGGTTAATCTCCTTTTAATATATCACCCTCATCATGAGCCGTAACTAGTTCACTGCATGTCAAAGGCCTCAGACGTTCTTCCACTCCCGTCTGTTCATGATATTTCTTTGCCCGTGTAGGCTATACCAGAAAATTATTTTAGTTCGTCAATCCATCGTCATGTCTTGCTTCTTTTGCAATCTCTGGGGACCCATTCTGTTATTCTTAATGCCTATCTATTATCAGTCATTCTCATTATAAGTCCTGCTTATGTCCATTTCTCTTTCTTACATGTTAGAATATCATCTACTTTAGTCTGCTCTTGTACCCATGATGCTCTTTTTCTGTTTGTTAGTGATATCCCCATTATTATTCTTTCCTTTACTCGTTGAGTTTTAACTTGTTTATGTTCAAAGGATATAGTAGGCTCCAAGTTTCTGATGCGCAAGTCAATATTGGTAGGACTATTGGATTAAATACTTTTCTTTTTAGAGAAAGTGGCATTTTA
>NC_090742.1:106120006-106140006 GCF_036898095.1 Palaemon carinicauda
CTTCGGAACACCATCAACTACAGATGGTTTTGGTTGCTGCCGAAGTTGCCGATCGTTCGTTTTTTATCGCCCGACCTATAGAAAGACACGGGATCTTCCGTTGGCAGCTGAGCTTTGAAGATCATAATGTATGCGCCTTGAAGGATCCTTTGCTTGGGCTTTTGCGACGATGTCTTATTAAAGGAGACTCTTGGAAAAAGTACGAGGCTTTGTATCGGTGCAAAAACGGATTGCGGGGAATGAGGATGGAGGCAGAATGGTTCAACTGAACGGTGAGTGACATGTTCTTCAACAGGATTGTCCCAAAATTTGCCATTGAAGTAAGGACATATCCAGACAACATTGGTAAATATATCATGTTGCTCGTCATTTACTTTGGCATGATAGTGTATGCTGAGAAATCGATAGTATTCATCTCTTTACTCATTGCACAGATAGGTAAAGAATAAATGTCTTCGATTTCCCTGAGGAATCTGGCGAAGTGAGGACTCGCGGCACTGAAATCTCTTTTGAAATCTAGAAGGACACTGACGAACTAAGGAAAAGAGACAATGAAATCTCGAAAGAAACAGATAATCTAATGAAAGAAGATCTTGAAAACTAGAAGACAGCGAAGAGGAGCCTCTAATGCCAGAGGTAAGAGACCTGAAAATATAGAGCCTCTAATGCTAGAAGTAAGGCACCTCAAAATATAGATCGAAGACTCTCTAATGCTAAAATTATGGAACCTAGAAATACTGTATATGTCCAAGAACTTCTAATGCTGAAAGTGTGGGAGCTAAAGAGAGAGGTCAAAGAACTTCTAATGTTAGAGGTGTGGGAGCTATAAAGAGAGGTCGAAGAACTTCTAATGCTTGAGGTAAGGGAGCTGAAAAGAGGTCAAAGAACTTATAATGCTAGAGGTGTGGGAGCTAAAAAGAAGTCAAAGAACTTCTAATGCTAGAGGTGTGGGAGCTAAAAAGAGGTCAAAGAACTTATAATGCTAGAGGTGTGGGAGCTAAAAAGAAGTCAAAGAACTTCTAATGCTAGAGGTGTGGGAGCTAAAAAGAGGTCAAAGAACTTCTAATGCTAGAGGTGTGGGAGCTAAAAAGAGGTTAAAGAACTTCTAATGCTAGAGGTGTGGGGGCTAAAAAGAGGTCAAAGCACTTCTAATGCTAGAGGTGTGGGAGCTAAAAAGAGGTCAAAGAACTTCTAATGCTAGAGGTGTGGGAGCTAAAAAGAGGTCAAAGAACCTCTAATGCTAGAGGTGTGGGAACTAAAAAGAGGTCAAAGAACTTATAATGCAAGGGGTGGGGGAGCTAAAAAGAGGTCAAAGATCTTCTAATGCAAGGGGTGTGGGAGCTAAAAAGAGGTCAAAGAACTTCTAATGCAAGGGGTGTGGGAGCTAAAAAGACGCCAAAGATCTTCTAATGCAAGGGGTGTAGGAGCTAAAAAGAGGTCAAAGAACTTCTAATGCAAGGGGTGGGGGAGCTAAAAAAGAGGTCAAAGAACTTCTAATGCAAGGGGTGGGGGAGCTAAAAAGAGGTCAAAGAATTTCTAATGCAAGGGGTGTGGGAGCTAAAAAGAGGTCAAAGAACTTCTAATGCAAGGGGTATGGGAGCTAAAAAGAGGTCAAAGAACTTCTAATGCAAGGGGTGGGGGGGGGGGAGCTAGAAAGAGGTCAAAGAACTTCTAAAGCAAGGGGTGTGGGAGCTAAAAAGAGGTCAAAAAATTTCTAATGCAATGGGTGTGGGAGCTAAAAAGAGGTCAAAGAACTTCTAATGCAAGGGGTGTGGGAGCTATAAAGAGGTCAAAGAACTTCTAATGCAAGAGGTGTGGGAGCTAAAAAGAGGTCAAAGAACTTCTAATGCAAGGGGTGTGGGGGCTAAAAAGAGGTCAAAGATCTTCTAATGCCAGGGGTGTGGGAGCTAAAAAGAGTTCAAAAAAGTTCTAATGCGAGGCATGTGGGAGCTAAAAAGAGGTCAAAGAACTTCTAATGCAAGGGGTGGGGAAGCTAAAAAGATGTCAAAGAACTTCTAATGCAAGGGGTATGGGAGCTAAAAAGAGGTCAAAGAACTTCTAATGCAAGGGGTGTGGGAGCTATAAAGAGGTCAAAGAACTTCTAATGCAAGAGGTGTGGGAGCTAAAAAGAGGTCAAAGAACTTCTAATGCAAGGGGTGTGGGGGCTAAAAAGAGGTCAAAGAACTTCTAATGCCAGGGGTGTGGGAGCTATAAAGAGGTCAAAGAACTTCTAATGCAAGGGGTGGGGAAGCTAAAAAGGTGTCAAAGAACTTCTAATGCAAGGGGTATGGGAGCTAAAAAGAGGTCAAAGAACTTCTAATGCAAGGGGTATGGGAGCTAAAAAGAGGTCAAAGAACTTCTAATGCAAGGGGTGTGGGAGCTATAAAGAGGTCAAAGAACTTCTAATGCAAGAGGTGTGGGAGCTAAAAAGAGGTCAAAGAACTTCTAATGCAAGGGGTGTGGGGGCTAAAAAGAGGTCAAAGATCTTCTAATGCCAGGGGTGTGGGAGCTAAAAAGAGTTCAAAAAAGTTCTAATGCGAGGCATGTGGGAGCTAAAAAGAGGTCAAAGAACTTCTAATGCAAGGGGTGGGGAAGCTAAAAAGGTGTCAAAGAACTTCTAATGCAAGGGGTATGGGAGCTAAAAAGAGGTCAAAGAACTTCTAATGCAAGGGGTGTGGGAGCTAAAAAGAGGTCAAAGAACTTCTAATGCAAGGGGTGTGGGAGCTAAAAAGAGGTCAAAGAACTTCTAATGCAAGGGGTGGGGGATAGATGTCGCCAGGGAGGCTTTGGGAGAAGGCGCGGTGGCATCTGTGTTCTTTCTGATGCGTAAACTTAATTAAATACAAGTAAAAACAGGGCATTAAATACGTATTGAAAATACTAAACTCTTATCTTGACAGCACAAATGAAATCTTACCAGTTCCAACATGTAACTAAGCGCTCCCGAAACACGAGTCAACCTTTTACTTCTGCTTGGTGGATATCCTCGCAAGTAAAAGGTAATCATTATGAATATGGAAAGAAAGATATGCTTATACTTCTACCTTTTGCTTCAGAGAATTACCTTGTACTTCTACCTTATGCTTATAAGGATATCCTTCATTTTTATAAATACCTCCCAATGGCACAGAGGCTATGGCACTATCCAGGACCACAGAACATTGATTTGATTTTGGAGTTTCCTTCTCCTAGAAGAGTTGCTTACCATAGCTAAAGTCTCTCTCCTACCCTTATCAAAAGAAAAGTAGCCACTGAACAATTACAGTGCAGTAGTTAACCTCTTGAGTGAAGAATTGTTTTCTAATCTCTGTGTTTTCAAGTGTATGAGGACAAAGGAGAACGTGGAAAGAATAGGCCAGACTATTCGGTGTATGTGTAGGCAAAGAAAAAATGAGCCGTAACCAGAGATATGGATCCAATGTAGTACTGTCTGGCCATTCATAGGAGCCAATAACTCTCTAGCGGTAGTATCTCAACGGGTGGTTGGTGCTCTACCATCAATAATCAAGGGAAGACCTATTACTCCGTGTATGCTGTCAAAACAGCTGATCCATTTATTGGATAGTCATAAGTTTATACCGCTTTTCAATTAGTATGATTATTATTAGACGCGTAGGTGGTGTGGGCATTTATATGCATTACTTGTAATTGTGCAAATATTTTCTATGTTTTCTTGAAACAGGTATTCCCTAGGAAATTGGAATTCATTATTTATCGGTATTATAGTTTATGATGACATCCGAAGTAGTTCGAAAACAAATTTACTTGGTTCAATGTTAGAGATTTTTTTTTTCTTTTTCGAAACCTTGTATTTTTTTTTAACTTGCAATTTTTTTGTATGAAATAACTTATTCCACTTATTTTCTTTTTCGATATATTTTTATTCGGAAATTTCAATTGTAGTTATTGCATATTATCATGATATTTTATGATTCCTATTTGTTACATGTTATTATTCTCTCATTGCAAAATTAGAGCTTCTGTTTGCTATCATAATGTTTTAACACTTTCAGTACCGAATAGTCCTAGTGTAACGGGCCGTGGTCTATATGCATGTAACATTCCAGCGATTACACAGAAATTCAACTTTCAATGTGCGTGCCGCATTTGGTAATTATCATTTATTCCAGGTATTGCTGTACCTAGAGCTATGCAAAGCTAGAGCTTCGACCTTGAGTTGAATTGGCAATAGTGATATTTTAAACTGTCAACCATCCTCCCCATCGCGGTTGTTATTGATTCATGTTCTGGAATTGAAATTTTGTGTTTGGTTTGTTTGTTAGATTGCCTGTCTGTCAGGATTGCACTTTAATATATATGTTACGAAAATTTGATTGCAGGTTAAAGGCCTCTTAACCGACAAAGCAAGTAGATTCTGGGAGAGATGTGAATATATCTTATAAGGATCTTTTTGTAAGTTGGATAGCTCAGCTTCGTTTCAGTTTTTACTCGGCTTCAATAACTAACCCCACTCACAGTTACCATAGATTTGGATTTAAATTTGGTGATCGCTTCGGAAAGAAGTCTTTCTAAAGGTTAAGTAGTCTATAAGTTTGTAAGATCTCGTGTGGCTTGTGATAACTCAACGTCTCGGTTCGGTAAAAATTTCGCTTATTACTTGTCATGTTGACAAAAGCGTGTTTACTCTGTCTTCACGTTTCTATTCAGAGAAATTATAGTTTTTTTTTTTTTTTTTTTTTTTTTTTTTTTTTTGGTTGCTGCTGGAGTCGTATAGGATAGCACCATTTTTGGGACTAAGTGACTGGTGGATACCAAGTTAAAAAAGCAGGAAAGAAAAGGTTACAGGTTAATTATTATTTCAGAAACGAATCTGTTGTTTTTATAACCTACAAAAATCATTGCTTGCCAAGTCTGAGTGAGCCTTTTGAGTTTTAGTGTATTCATATAACAGATTTTTACATTGTAAAATGCCAGTAGATTCTGAAACTTTCATCAAACCTTATTAGTTAATAGATCAAATAGCAGTGCCTCATAATAAGGTACGAGAGGGCCACTTGAAGCATATAATTAAATAGTCTTTTTGTCTTAAGATACGCTTTAATTGTTGGAGCTTTCAAACACTACAGTGTTTCATAAAGGTTATCGTTCGAATGAGCACCAAGGTTTGGGTGTGTAGTTGTGAGTGAAAAAGATTGAGAAGGTGATTATAGCTTACAGGCTAATTTTTTTTTCTTAAGGACTGTCCGTATGATGTAGATTAAAGAAAAGTATCCTCGCACATCTATAAATCATTAATATATGCATAAACAGAAAAGGGCGGTTTTTTTTTTTTTTTTTTTTTTTTTTTTTTTTTTTTTTTTTTTTTTTTGCACGTGTTACACCCTATGCCTTGCTGCTCCTATAAAAACGTAAGCAAGTGAGACCTCCAAGTGGTGTATTGTAATGTACAGAGAATGTCAGCCTTCTTGTTTACCTGGTACTTTCAGGAAAATATAGACTAGGTGCGAACACCTATGGAGTCGGTATAATATAATGTGCTATTGTGTTTAATAGCATAGTAAACATACCTTCCTCTCATGATGCTCAGCTAGATATTAAATTTCCTTTAGAGTATCTTCAGTTATAAGTGAATTTAGTGTTTGTGAATTAAAGAATATAGAACTAGGAATGTGAAAGGAAGCGAGTTTTTCGCGTATGAAGTTGTGCTTATGTAATGTGTGTGTGTGTATATATATATATATATATATATATATATATATATATATATATTATATATATATATATTTATATATATATATATATAATTTTCTCCTCGTTATGTACACATTTAGTCATTATTTATATACAGTATATATATATATATATATATATATATATATATATATATATATATATATATATATATATACTGTAGATATAAGTTTTTCTTAGTCAAATTTCCATGACGATTATTGTTTGCTTGACACTCTCCTCCCAGTCCAACTGTACTGGTACAGTTTGTAGCGTTTTCTTGGGGAGCAGGAGTATTGTTCTTAAGGCGTTGTCCTTTCGCTGCTCCTGCGTCTGCTGCTGCTGCTGTGTGTGTGGCGTTGGCTAACTGCCACCTGGGGATTTCTTTATCATTGATGGTCGCTGTAGAAGGGATAAGCCAGGGGAAGAAGTCAAGTTTGCTGGGCTAGGGCTAAGCTATGGCTGGCCAGTTACTTTCATGCTAGAGATTGGTCTTGAATGAACTTAAAGGAAAATGTGGCCAGTTACTTTCATGCTAGAGAATGGTCTTGAATGAACTTAAAGGAAAATGTATCTTTATTATACTATTGGTACTTATTTGGATCAAAGGCCAAATGATGGAATTGTTTGTTTATAAGTTGTATTTTTGATGGGAAGAAATTTGTGCTACATCTGTAATTCGTCGCATGTGGAATACGCTTCAATGGTTTCACGCCCTCCTGTTATCCATCTTTTATCTCTCTCTCTCTCTCTCTCTCTCTCTCTCTCTCTCTCTCTCTCTCTCTCTCTCTCTCTCTAAGAGTGTCTTAATATTGACTGGCATTAAGGGTGAAAGGAAGTGTTCGAGGAACTTGGAAAACTTCGCTGAGTCATAAGAATTCATTGTCAAAACCATCTGTCTTTATTTGGAAGATAACGGGGCTGAGGAATGTAGTAAGATGTCGCCCATTTCCTGTAGATCATAATTTTTTTTATTATCATTATCAATGTCATATGACAAATGGACGCTCTTTTGAGAGTCAATTTCCACTTCGTGAGGTTGTTCGGCAAAACATAGCATCGACATAAATTTATCCTTATGCTGAAAAAGATTCTTCTTTGGAGTCACTTTAAGTGGATAGTTGGCAGAAACATATTCACAAACTCAGGAGTTGATATTACCAACCAACATTGCTGATGTTTTTATTGTAACTGTTGGATATTTATAGCCTCCTCTCTCTCTCTCTCTCTCTCTCTCTCTCTCTCTCTCTCTCTCTCTCTCTCTCTCTCTCTCTCTCTCTCTCTCTGGGAGAGTTTAGGGTTACATTACACGCAAGGGTGTAAGTGCTTTAGGTTCATTTTCCAGAAAACCCAATGCGCCTTTTTTAGCCTAATTAGCAAAATATGTACTTAGTTGTCAGTAAATGTTGTTGGTTGCACGTTTTTTGGTGACAAAGGAGAGAGAGAGAGAGAGAGAGAGAGAGAGAGAGAGAGAGAGAGAGAGAGAGAGAGAGAGAGAGAGAGAGAGAGAATGATCAGTGTTTCATCAAAGGACCGTTATATCCAATTTGAAACTTGAGGATATCGTCTAAGTAGTCCCAAAAATGGAAACCACTCTGTACATCGAATTATGTCTCTTTGTTTTTACTACATTGTATTTCTGGCTTCTGAAGGATAAATGAAGTTTCATCTGCTAAGATCAATTTTATAGTCCGTCCATTTTTCAGTAATTCAATCTATCGATGACTTCTGGACCGATGTTAATTATTTTCTCTTTAAATTTCCATCTGATGACTCTCCAGGATTAGAGAACGGTATCACTCTCTAGGCGATTGGACTTCCTGCCAGTTACTGGTGTAGTGTAGGAAGTAGGTGAATCATAATTCGATAATGATCATGTTGCATTATGAAGTGCTACATACATACCGAATAATCTTGTATTGTGATCTGCTACCCAACCCTAAGACATTTTAAATATATATATATATATATATATATATATATATATATATATATATATATATATATATATATATATATTTGTCCAAATCCCCTCTTAAACCATTCACCTCAACTACTGAAGTTCCATTTTGTGTCCTTTGCATTTAATGACAGTGATGCATGAGAATGTGCCCTTGATATGAGGCCTAAGAGCTAAATTTATTTGGATTTTGGCTTGTAGAAGTTTTCGCATTAGAGTTGACAGTATTGAATCGAACACGTTTGCTCGAAATGGTTTACTATCACCTCCTACATCTTTTATCCCGTTTGGTGACAATGATAGTTTTGTGAGTCGTTTTTGTGTTTGCTTATGTTAAATGTTATAACGCAGCTTATCTTTTTCATTGGTTGGAAGGATCAGTTTCTTACCAGACGTGTAAGAAATACATTCTAGTAACTGAATTACAGATCGAATGCCAGAGGAATGATTGAGCATTAGTGCTGGGTAGATCATTTTTGTCTTGATACTTTGGTCATTGGGCTTGGCCAGTTAGACCTAAAATATTGATTTCGATATATTGCAAGTTGAATATTTTGATCTACTGTGTCAATAAGTGCATTTGCTTTACTCTGGATTTAATCGGAATTTGTATGTATCAATTTTGAGTCTTTATTTTTTATTGTATTCAAAGATCATGGCCGGACGAGGCCTATCTCTTGTCATCCACTTGGGTATACGAACGTAAACCGTTTAGTAGCAAAGCCTCATGACATATTTAAAAAATACTAGAGTACGAGTTTCTTATTATTGTTCAGCACATATCAGATAATATAGGCTATCCAGGCCATAAAGTAATTAGGGAAGTAATAATCAATAGTCAACTAGGAACACAATTCCAAACTCATGAACCCCAAGAAGAAAAGTAGTAAGATATTGCAGAAATAAAAGTTTTTTTCTTATTGTATTTGTAGGAGCGTGTGCAGAGTTCTCGTGAAAATAGACAGAGAAAAATCTCTGGCCATCAGACCTTACCAATGGGAATTTCTTCTTTCCTTCTCTCATTTATCTGCTCCATCCTCTGGAGAATTTCCTGTATTTCCCCCTCCCCTCTGTTTCTCGCCTCTTGAAGGGAGTCATTGTCATAGAAATTCCTCTCGTTCGTTCGCTTGGTAAGCCAAAGGTGTCCATGGGTAAGCCCTGCATGCTTCCCTGTTCCTCCATCCCCCATCCCTTTCACCCCACCCCCCATTCTCTCCACCTAATTCCTACCCGGTGCTGTTTCTTTCACTCCATCTCAATTTGCTACAGAGAGAGAGGGTGTGTCCTTTCCACTGCTTCCTTGCCCGATTCTGTATTCCAAGGAGGCTGAATAGGCTGTAGCCTACTTCTCTCTTTCTTTGCTTTGTGGTTTTTTTTTATGTATTAGATGTTGCTTTTGATATTATTATTATCACCACCACCACCACTAGGCAAGTTAAAACCCTAGTTGGAAAATCAGGATGCTATAAGCACAGTGGCTCCAACAAGGCAAATAGCCTAGTGAGGAAAGGAAACAAGAAAAAAAAAATTATTTTAAGAACAGTAACAACATTAAAATAAATATTTCCTATATAAACTGTAACAAAATAAGAGGAAGAGAAATAAGATAGAATAGTGTGAACAAGTGTACCCTCAAGCAAGAGAACTCTAACCCAAGACAGTAGAAGACCATGGTACAGAAGCTATGGCATTACCCAAGACAAGAGAACAATGGTTTGATTTTGGAGTGTCCTCCCAGAGGCCCTGCTTATCACAGCTTAGGAGTCTTCTACCCTTACCAAGAGGAAAGGGGCCACTGAACAACTACAGTGCAGTAGTTAACCCGTTGGGTGAAGAAGAATTGTTTGGCAATCTCAGTGTTGTCAGGTGTGTGAGGACAGAGGAGAATATGTAAAGAATAGGCCAAGCTATTCGGTGTATGTGTAAGGAAAAGGAAAAGGAACCATAACCAGAGAGGATAATCCAATGTAGTACTGTCTGGCCAGTCAAAAGACCCCATAACTCTCTAGAGGTAGTAACTCGACAGCGTTAAAATAGATCTGTCATAATGTATATAAACAGCAGTGTGAGAATCATCCCAACCTGTTCAACATGAAAACATTCACTGCAAGTTTGAACTTTATATTTGCAGTTCTCATTACGTTTGCTCTACTTCGTTATCGCGACTACTCTTATTTGAATTTGAGGTTCCAGGGTTTAGAAACCCAGGGTTATTCTTGTAATAATATACTCTATATGGAAGTTTTACTTGATTTATTATGTTTTAACAACCGATTATCTGATTTTAGACAACAAAACCTTTATTAATAAATTCCATTTTTTTGTCCTGATAATTAGAAATATTCATCCTAGCGTGAGCCAAATGTTAAATTGTGAGGTTAATTTAACAGCGTTTAGCAATTAGCCAATATAAGTCATTTGTTACATCACCGTTGTTCATTATATTTCTTTTTCCTGTAGTTGACTTAATTACAAAGAAACAGCGATGCTAGGTTGGCATGTGCAGGTAAAGGTTGTGTGGTAGTGGTCATGGTGCTATTGTATGGCTTACCTGGAAGATGCTCATGAGTCTAGTTTCTTTTTCTCGTGCAAATCTTGCCCCTTTCGTTCGGACCCCTCCCTCCCTCCCTCCCTTCCTCCCTCCCTCCTTCTCTGCCAATGTTTTCCCACGAGAAGCTAAATTTGTTACTACTTGGCCTTTAATTTTTTTTCGTTGCCTTCGTTTTGTTTATTTTTTGTCGAATTAAGTTCTAGGCAGCTGGTAGAAGTAGAGCTTTCTAAGTTTCTACCTCTCGTGCATTCGTATGTGTGTGTATGTGTGTGTGTGTCTCTCTCTCTCTCTCTCTCTCTGTATATATATATATATATATATATATATATATATATATATATATATATATATATATATATATACATATATATATATATATGTGTGTGTGTGTCTGTGTGTCTGTGTGTCTGTGTATGTGTGTATATGTATGTATCACAAGTGTTTTACATGATCGAAGCAATAACAAGTATGAATTCAAGTTGAGCGTAAGAAGTTACTATAGCACTTTTCAACTTTAAGTTGCTCACCTTGTTGCATTGAATGTTTGTGT
The DNA here is from genome assembly GCF_036898095.1 of Palaemon carinicauda. Classification (NCBI taxonomy): domain Eukaryota; kingdom Metazoa; phylum Arthropoda; class Malacostraca; order Decapoda; family Palaemonidae; genus Palaemon; species Palaemon carinicauda. Next base: position 106,130,759 of record NC_090742.1, read on the forward strand.
ATAATTGCATTTCACGTATGCCTCGTGTGGGGTATAAATGGAGAGAGAGAGAGAGAGAGAGAGAGAGAGAGAGAGAGAGAGAGACTTGTGCTGCTGTGCGAATGATGATTGATAGTGTTCCAGAAATAATGAAGTTTGCACAATCTTGAAAATTATCCATCGTCAATTGGAGGTTGGGGAATCTCACCTTGCATCTGCGTTTGTAGAACCAATAGCAAAGAAGTCTTTCCCTCCCATTAGTCTTTTACCTAAACATCAAAATCAGAAACTTTACTTCACCCTTTTGTTCGTAAAGGTAATATTGATTGTTCATTCCATCTATTAAAAGATACCAATCCATGAAATCGATTTTGACATATGCCGATAAAGGGAATAGACACCTAGCAACGAGAGAGAGAGAGAGAGAGAGAGAGAGAGAGGAGAGAGAGAGAGAGAGAGTTTTTAGGGCAGTGTATACAGTAACTTTTTTTTGAGTATGGGAATTGGGGCGGGGGTGAGTGATAAAAGGCGGCTCTGTGAATACAGTATGCGATGGGAAATGCCGAGGAGGGAAAAGTCAAGGGAGGAAGGCTTCTAAGGTGGATTCCCCTAGGGAGCAATGTGAAGTCAGAGAGAGAGAGAGAGAGAGAGAGAGAGAGAGAGAGAGTTATGTATGAATTTAAATGGAAGACAGCAGTTGAATCTTAGGAAATGGTTGAATATGAATAGGGAACCTTGTTCCCCTCCACCCCTTCCCTTCCCTCCCCGTCAGAGAGAGAGAGAGAGAGAGAGAGAGAGAGAGAGAAGCTTAGAAGTACTTCTCTGGGGGATAACAGGGAGAAGGGTTAGAGTTTTCTGAACGTGTGCCAAACCTAGTACAGGAGCGGTTCCCAACTACGCCTGGTGCTGCTGCCAAGGAGATGGAAATAATGGCATTTTTGGCGAATCACGAAGCAGGCATGTAACCTTGGGTGGTGGGTTATAGGTTTTCTCCCCTAGTAACTCCCCTCCCTCGATGCCATGTTTGGCCAAACGCGACATCTTCAAACACATATTTTTCATGTTTTTTTTTTTTTCGGCCCTGTCGGTCAGTATCACAATTATGGGATTTCTTATGAGAGGACATAATTCGTATTCCACGTTTTATTGATAAGTTGAAACAACTGTATCTATTTTTAAGTACGGTCAGCTTATAATGCTGGTCATTCAAATTGTTCAGATTTTCAAACTAAGACTAGTTGAATAGTCTTTGGCATTGACTAATGTAGTCTATTGTTTTTATTGATTTGTTTTTAGGGACGTTTTTTCAGATTTATTCTCTATAAGACATGTAGACTATTCGTGTGAATACGTATCTTTCCCTCTGGGAAGTTTTCTCAAGTGATAAACTTAATTGTAACCATGATTTTGCAGTCTTCGTCTGTTTTTTTAATTTCATTATTTATGCGAGTAATAAGTAAACTATACAGGTGTATTTGTGCTTTTGCATATTCTGGAATTTTAAAGAAAATAATGTTAATATGATTTTTCATATTTCTGTTAATAGTTTCAACAAAATCTACTTGCAGATAATTTTATAAGTAGTTTTATGCATAGCTTTGTCAGATCACAATTTTCTGTGTTTGCCGGCTTCATTTTTCAAAGAGAATCCTCATAGAATTATCTCACAATTTTGTTTACGGTGAGAAATTTGTCTTATGTATTGAACAAGTGCACACGAATTTACCTTTTTTTTGGAGAGAAGCTTGTGTTTGTCACGTAATTTTCATCCATTGATAAGTTGGATATAATGAAAGGCTGTGTACAGATGAACAATCGTTAGTTTGTTTATCTACAAAGAAATTATTTTTAATTTGTTTTAGTGAAATTTGTGTTATTCAAATTATCATTATTGGGTTTAAGTCTTCAAAATAACCTTGAATTATGATAATGTTACATAATAAAGATTTCTGGGTACAGGTGTGAAGCATAATGAGTCCCAATGGAGTCAAAGGTTCTCTTGTCAAGGCCAACAAAAGCAGCATAATCAACTAAAGCAGATACTCACAGCATAAACATCTCCGCTTGTATTTTTATTATGTACCTGATGGCAGTCACCAAACTCTTAAAATGTTTTCGGAGAAATTTTTTAGCCTTTGTGTTAGGACATCCCTGCGTTGGTCCTCATAAATTTTCGGTAAAATGTCTCTCTCTCTCTCTCTCTCTCTCTCTCTCTCTCTCTCTCTCTCTCTCTCTCCACATATGCACAATCAAATCAGCATAACTCATTGCACTTGACTTTAGTCATTATTCCTAGAGGGTCTTATCATCATGGCCTCATTCACTGGCTTCCTAGTGTTCTTCTTCGCCTTCATTGCCTCTTCTTTTCTTCCATATTGTAGTCCTTCTTCTTTTCACTTTTATTTCATAGGGCAAGTTTGTTTCCATCCTCTCCACCACCAGTTGCACTTCGGAGCTGAATGACCTCCCCGGCCATGGCCCCGGACAGTATGACCCAAATTCCATAAATCAAATTGAATGCTTCTGAAGTGGGATGATATATTGATTTTACTGTTTACTTACTGTGCACTTCCAACCAAGTCAAGTATGATTTACAGCTTTAAAAATTCATAATGCCTTTATAAACGGCTACTGAATATTACTGCCCTATTATGTTGCATTTTCATTTTTGATTATTTGATTTCATATCTGCTGATAAATTTAAGCAACTAGTTTTAGATGAAAAGTAAAGTAATGGAATCAGCATCTTGGTGTAAAAGATGAAACTTTATTTCAGAAAAAGAAAGAAAGAATGAAGAACGTGTCGTTGATTCCCACTGTTAGGTCTCGGCATGAAGCATATTTTGTTGATTCTCCAAAATAAAACTCTCTCTCTCTCTCTCTCTCTCTCTCTCTCTCTCTCTCTCTCATATCCGCTACGCTCTGTGCAGATCTTAAGAAAACTGGCGATGTCTTTCGCCTTTTTTGCTTGCTTTGCGATGCCTTGTTTATCAGTTTTGCAATTCAGCAGTTACTCTATCTCACCATAACTATTATAATAGTTATGGTGAGATAGAGAAATTGCCGAATTGTGTACACTATAGTGTACACAGATAGGATACGAAAATGCATCAACGGGATTTACGTTAAATTTCTGTAAGTGAAGCAGATTTGAAGGAACATCAGCAAGTACGTTGGTGAAACAGATGTTGGCTCCCTCCCGTAGCGTAACTGTCCTTGGAGAAGAGAAACGTTGGCCCCTAGTGGCAATGAAAGGGTGATTACAGAGTAGATCCGTCCCTTGAGCTCTCCTAGATAATGCTTGATAACCCCTACCCTCACCCTCTCTACATTTTAAGTTTACTCACAGGTCTCGGAATTGTGTTTTGCTTCTTATTCTTCAAATATAATTTTCTGTTTCTTTAGATTGCTTTTCGTTTGTGCCTCATTGTTTTTAAAAGTTTGAAAGAATCTAAGTAAATTATATATAAAAGGAAAACCTATTTCGATGGTTTATCATCTGTTTTTCGTTTTGAGAACTTTTTATAGTTCATAAACTTGTTTTTTCCGTTCAGTATTTGAAGGAATTTTCCTTTGCTTCATGTTTTCACCATAGCCATCATGCATGTAAAATGCCTCATGTATGGTTTTATTTTGTAAAACTAACATTTACTCTAATAAACAACTGTTTTAGAAACGTTAGAAATATGCTTTTACAAAATGTATAGATAAAATTTTTATTACTCCGGTATTAACAGCTGTTTTTATTACCTCCGTCAACGAAGATGGAAGGTTATGTTTACCCCTTGTTTGTGTGTTTGTTTGTGTGTTTATGAACAACTTCCTGGCTACAATTTTAATCGTAGAGTAATGAATCTTGCAATGAATAACTGATATGTAAAAAGCTAGAAATAGTTAAAGTTTGGAAGGCCAAGGTCACGGTCAAGCAAAATGTCCAATTAATGTAATCAGCCATAAGTTTAGACATCGTTGTCACTGAGGGTTCATATTTGAGTGTATGAAAATCCAGGCCAATCAATATATGTTGAGGTCGAGGGTCAAGGTCGAGTCCAAGGTTCAGGTCAAGTAAAAGGGTAAATTCTGGTCATCAACCATACGGCCATAACTTTAATTGTAAAGCAATGAAACTTGTGTAAAGAGATTTTAATGTTGAAGGTCAAGGTTGAGTCCAAGGTCAAGGTAAAAAAGAAATAGGTCAAATTCCGGTCATCAACCATACGGACAAAATTTTATTCGTAAAATGATGAAATCTGCAGGGAGATTAAACTCTTATATAAAGAGCTGGAGATGATTAATTGATTCTGGGAAAGACACGCTGATTTCGAGAAATAAGCTGCCTTGGCGGATGTTTGCACTCTCTGAGTGCTTTATTAGTTAAATTTTTTTCCATTGGATTATATTTTCCTCTATATTTTTTTTCAATAAATACCTCATCGTTATTTGTAACCCATTTGCCATATACAATTTCCCTTGATAGTATAGTATGCTAATTTAGCATAGGGTCTTAGTTAATCGACCGTTATTTTTTTTAGTATTCCCACCCTTAGAGTTCGCTACAAGGACAAAAATATCTATTTGGCCTGCTTACTCTCCACGGCAAATCATCCGATATGAATTGAGTCACAGCTTGAAAGAAAGAAATAATGTGGCCCCTTGCTCTGCTAGAAGAGAATGGAGGATGCTGTCCATTTAACTAGAACTGCTTCCAAGTATTTGCAACAGAAATGTTAAGGAATTGTAATGTGCCCTCCACATTGTATATATATATATATATATATATACAGTATATATATATATATATATATATTATATATATATGTATGTATATATATACATATATGTATATATATATATATATATATATGTGTGTGTGTGTGTGTGTGTATTATATATCCATGAGCAGAAAACTTTACACACCTTTACCAAAAGCTTATCAACAATGCGCCAAGCCCTTGCCAAACATTCCATCATTCACACAGCTTTCTCACACATTCATTTCTCAAGTATTCCTTTGTTTATACCCCCCAGTAATTAAGAATTGTCTACTTGGTTCCACCATCCTGTTGTTTTTCTAACGATGAAGTAGAATTATCTGTCTTTTCAACTAAGTAATCCTTTTTATAATTTGCTTGTTCTTATGTCTATCTCAGCACTTTTTTCCCTTTTAATCTTCCCTCCAATTGCACTTCACCTTAACGGATTTAGTCTTATTTTCTTTCATTCATTATCAACCTCTTCATTTGAATTCCATAAGAGATATGTTCTGCATACTCTGCTCACATTCTAACTTCAGCTTGTATGTTCATTGATCAGGGGCTATTCAAGAGTTTAAGTATCAGACCCCTACCTTTAAGTTATATAACACAGTAAGCAAACAAATTGATATAGCAAAAGAAATGAATTTTCAGAAACCATGTTATAAAAGGTCTGTTAATTTTAGAAGAGAGACAAAATACGCATGATATTTATAGCAAAAATAATACCTCAGCTTATCAGAAAATACGTCGATACAGTTTGTTGGAAGAAATTAAGAAAGAAATTTTTTTACATTTGACCTCGAGGCTCTTGAGAGTAAAGGAAGCGAACTGTGGTTTTTATAAAGGGACAGGCTGGATCTCTTCTGCTGCTTACGATTCCCTAGGGGCACATATATATTGAAGTACTTATTCTAGATCCTCCTAAATAGATTCTTTTAGTGGCATGGGGGCCAAGGATTACCTGGGTAAGGTTGCCAACAAGACAAATAAAACAGGGGATCAAACTTTGCTTGCAAGGTAACCATCTCTCTGCTAACTCCACCCACCTATCTCCTCAAAACATTAAAAAAAAGATTAAACTAACTCTGGGGGTTTCAAGAACATTCTAAACACCTGGAAATATATAAAAAAAAAAATACATAAGCCCTCGTTTTGAAAACTTGTAAAGTTTATACAGCATACTTAGGCGAATTTACATAAGACTTTGTATCAAAATATGTCAAATAAAAATTTAATTCTTAGAAATAACGTAAGTTTACATATATTAACTTGATTGCAAAATACAATTACATGAACGACGAAAGTCTTACTTAATTTAAATACAATTACTTGAACCTACAAGAGAGGAACTCATCTTACGAGCTGTCTATACACCTCTTAAATACACAAATGAAATTCATGATTAGAATATTTACTTTACACTAAACCACCTTTGTAAGTATATATATATATATATATATATATATTATTTATAAAAGCATTTCCCATACCATATATATACATATACACTCACACACACACACATATATATATATATATATATATACATACATGCATATATATATATTATATATATATATATAAATAAAAGCATTTCCCATACCATATTATATATACATATACAGACGCACACACATGTATATATGTATGTATATATATATATATATATATATAATATTGTATGGGAAATGCTCATGAGTCATGCGCGGGAAGAGATGCTCTCTCTCTCTCTCTCTCTCTCTCTCTCTCTCTCTCTCTCTCGTGTGGAAAGAAAAGAAGTTTTAATTTCCTGTTGCAAATTACAAGAGTTGCCAACGAGTTCCTCTTACAATAACGGTCTTCGATAGGTGAAAAGTGATGCGTTTATGGTGTCGTGTGCACACGCACGATTTGTAAGCATATGAAAGCCTGCTCGTGCATTTCTTTAAATAGACGTAACTGCTTTGATCTGAGTAATTTAAAAGATATTTGATACTAGCATGCTCTCTCTCTCTCTCTCTCTCTCTCTCTCTCTCTCTCTCTCTCATCAGCTTTTACTAGTCCTCTGCAGAACAAAGACCTCAGTCATGTCGGTTTTTCTATGTCAGTTCACACCCGCAAACTTTCTTAGTTTGGCAATATATCGTCTTTCCCTGCTTCTTTTGTAATCAACAGGAACTCATTCCGTTATTTTTAATATCCATCTGTCATTCTCATTATAGTTATGTCCTGTCCATGTCTATTTCTTTTTATTATATGTACTTAAAATTTCCTCTATTTTAGTTTGCTCTCGTATCCATGTTGCTCTTTTTCTGTTTCCTGTTATTCCCGTTATTATTCTTTCCATAGCTCTTTGAGTTGTAACTAGCTTATGCTTTAAGACTTTAATAAGACTCCAAGTTTCTTATACATAAGTTAATACTGGTAGGGCTTTACTATTGAATACTTTTCTTTTTAGAGAAAGAAGCATTTCGTTTTCATAATATTTTGTTTTCCAAAAGCTTTCCATCTAATGCTTATCCTTCTTTTGATTTTGGTTTCGTGTCCTGGGAAAAAACTGCACTGTCTGTCATAAGTACGTACATTCATTAAAAATCTCTAGAAATTCTTCTATTACACTTATTTGTTCTCTCTCTGCATTTTCATTGAACATTATCTTATTTTCTCAGTCATTTACTGTCCTTCATTTCTGTTTCTTCTATTTTTTTTATAATCTCCCATGATTCACTATACAGAACTATGCCATCTGCAAATCTTAAGTTGTTATGGTATTACCATTAATATTAATTCCTACATTTTCCCAATCTGATTTTTAAAACCTTTTAGTCATGCTCTGAATAATTTAGTAGAAGTGGGGTCTACGTGTCGAACTCCTTTTCAATCGGAATTATTTCACTATATGTAATTTTAGGATTGCTGTATTTCCTGTATAGATATCTTCAAGTGTTCTAACCTAAGTTTCATCGTTTCGTTGTCTTTGAAGGGCTTTCATTACTGCTGAAGTTTTGACACAATTCGAAACTCTCATAGTCTTTAAATGCTATACTTTGTGGTTTGTCATGCTCTGTTAATTTTTCCATTTGCTTGTTTATTACACCGTTGAAAAATTACCATAGAAAAACGGTGAAAATCATGAAATAAATGTTGCCAGGTAATTACCCTTTTTAAAACCGGATATATTAACGTAAAGAAGTGATATTACGGTTATTTGTATTTTACTGAAATACAGCTGAGAACAGTATATGTTCACAGACAATTTCCTATTAAAATTACGTTTTTTTTTTTAAATGTATACAAACATACACACATATATTCTGTATATACCTTAGTTTAAAAGATATTTGATTCTCTCTCTCTCCCTCTCTCTCTCTCTCTCTCTCTCTCTCTCTCTCTCTCTCTCTCTCTAAGGGAATGTGTTGCCAGCTATAATGTTCATCCTCTTCATGAATTTTGTAATGTGTAGAATAGTTGGAGATGGCGGAGAAGGATTAGACTGTATTGTTAATATACTATCTGACCTAGTATATGCTAATGACTCTGTCCTAATTAACGGAACACCGCGGAATTAGCAATGCTTGCAAATGCAAGAAATATCACAGGACGTAGGGGTAAAGGTAAATAGAAGAAAGAAATTATGAGAACGGAATATGCAATGGAAGATGAAATATCATTAGAAGGAGAAAGGATTAATGATGCTGAATCGTTTAATTATCTGGTAATTATGATCTCTAATACAGGGTCTTTAGAATTGGAGTTTAATGAAACATTGAAAAAAGCAAATCAGAGGCTAGGTTAAATAAAACTGAGAAATCAAATCGCCTGAAATTACTTATAAAATTCAGGCTACTTATCATTTTAGCGAGATTTGTGTTACAGTATGGAAATGAGTCATGGTATGACAATGAAAAAATCTCCAACACATTTTTCTAGATTTGAGAACAAAGCCTTTAGAAGAATGTTGAGAATTAAAAGACAGGACAGGATTACTCGAGTTCCATATGTGGATGAGATCATGGTGAAGGGTAGATGGAGATGGTTTGGGCATACTCTTTGCACTCTCCAACAGAGATTAGTTCACCAAACATTTAGCTGGGCTCCACAAGGTGCTAGAAAAGTTGGAAGACCCAGGCCTACATGGCTGGGGACTATGAAGTGTGAAGTCGAAGATGATGTCTGGAGAGGTGTTGAATTAAAAGCTCAAGATAGAGACGACTGGCAAAATCTAATCGAGGCCCTTAGTGTCAATAGGCGTAGGAGGAGATGATATATATATATATATATATATATGTGTGTGTGTGTGTACACACATATATATATATATAATTATATGTTTATATCTATGTATATATATATACATATATATATCGATAAATATGTATTTGCATTTATATATGTATACGTATGTCGATAAATACATATATATACTGTGTATATAGGCCTATATATAAATATATATATATATATATATATATATATATGTGTGTGTGTGTGTGTGTGTGTGTGTGTGTAGATCGATAGATTGATAAATATGTG
>NC_090742.1:106150006-106177506 GCF_036898095.1 Palaemon carinicauda
TTAAAAAATAAATTTTGAAATATAATAATAACTCTTTTACCTTTTTTTTAGTTGATAATAGGCATGATGGTATGTTATCCCCTTCGTTAAGTTCTTTGTGTCTGAATAGACGCGCCCATAAAATCACAAACTGTTTACACCCCTTACACGTGTAATGCGTAATTAACCGGCCGACGTTAATACTGAATAGTTTGTTTTTTCTTCAGTTTCACAATTCATTTACAATGAAATACTGTTTTTCTGTGATAGATGGATAACTAATTGAACTAGATAATCCGTTTGCTGACTCAGGATTATTTTCATATGGTGTGTCTGACATTCCTTGTCGAACACGTGCCCAAGTATGAACCAAATCACTAAACCCAACGTCGCTTGCATTTCTCTGTACGAAAGTCCGGATATTTTTGTGTTTCTTATTAGGGAAGAGTGACTGTTTTGGTGTACAAATGCACATGAATCCAAGGTGTGTTTTGTCTCCATTGTTTTAAATATCCTTGTGGATGCATTGACTCAAGAAGCCAGAGGAACGACAATAGATTTATGTGTAAAATTGTAACATGGGAAGATTGGTCATGAAGGAAATGTTGAATGGCTGATGTATGCAGGTGACACACTAATAATTGGGAATATTGGATGGAAACAGCAGAAACTAGTGTAAAGCCTTGGAAGAGTTTTTCAAGACTAAAAATGTAAATGTTTGTGCATGTATGTTACAAAAATAAGGTTAAAAGTGAGGTTTTACATTCTACCCGAGTGGTTTCATCATACGGGAATGTTGGTTTTATTTTTTGTGTACACTTGGCTTCAGAATATGTATTGACACTCATACCCATAATGTATAAGGAAACCGAAATATTAAGAGGTTTCAGTGCCTGTTTAAAATAAGTATATGAAATCGAAACAAGTAAAGAAATAAAAGAATAGTTATTAAACCAAATTTCAAATGGAATCAGCATCTGAGATAGGTGGGAAAGTTCCTAAACAAGATCCGGGAAAACTATCAGGAAAGACCTAAAACTTAATAAAAGGAAAATTGGAAATGATTGTAAAATCCAACAGATGAAATAGAATTAGCAGAGCGATCCAAAACTATAAACAAACTTAAAACCCAATCAGACCAAAATTGAGGAAACACTAACGAAGGGAAGAAGCATCCACTTGATGAAAAGAAGACTTAGAACAGGGAGCCAACAGTTTTTTTTCTTTGAAGGGTGAAAATTGGAATAATAGCAACCAAAGAGATAAACTGATAAAAATCGCTAAGGATTTCCACACAATGCTATACAATAGTGATATAAGAAATAAATTTGTAAATAGAAATAATGAAACACCAAAGTCGGTACCCAAAGTAATAGTAGACGCAGAGAAAGCATCAAAAGGCCAGAAAAGAGGTAAAGCAATAGAGGTACAATGAACTTTTCAGTTAATGGGCCAGAATTTTATTTCACTCGGATTTGAATGCAAATAAACATTGTACTTATATAGTGAAGGATCTATATTGGATTAGACCTTGTGTTACAATGGGAGCATAATATTTTATGTCACTTGCTTGGCCCAATCTGGGACTGTTTGGGCGATCAGTTGAGTTTTTATCTTTAATCCTTTATTTTGGGGTTGGGGGATATCAGCATCTTTTCATTTGTGATGCTTTTCATTGGAATTGGACAATTAAACCCCTTTTTATGCGTATACTAGATTTTTAAAATATTCCCCATTCCATTTATTTGCTTTACAAGGAAGAAAGAAGACTAGAAATAATTATTATCCATCTTCAAGATTCATCGTTCTCGAAAAAATTAAAATAATCGAAGTCATCAGTTGAAGAGCCTGAAGGGTGAATTTCTAGAGGTCAGACTGACATTTGCCTGTATACGACTTTATCTTCACGAAATGCCTGATCCCCAGGCTGTCTGGATTCGTCAAGAGGAAGATTCATTGAATATAAACGAGAAAATAAGTATCATAATATGGAAGTAGTTACGAGTAAATGAAACGATGATAAGGCATCTAAAAGCTTTATGATTGATTTTAAAATCTAAAGGAGAAGACATGGAATTTTAGATGAATAAGTGTTTTCAAATCGTAGTTCGTAAGTCTTTCCTTGTAAGCTAAAAACAGCGCATTTGTCACGTATAAGTGGCATATTTTTCTTTGTGATACGGACCATTCTTATTATTTTATTGTAAATCGAATTGGAAATGACATACAATCTGAGATTTGACGCTTAGATCCGTTTTTTTATATGATTTATTATCAAGAGTTACGTGTTTTCAATTTTCATTGATTAGGTCTCTCTTCATTGTCATGAATTGTAGCAGATGGATTTATTTGATTTACCAAGTTTTAAACGTTGTTTCAGTGTTAGTTTGTATGACTCTTCATTAGCCTTGGAAGAATTTTCATTATTTTTGCTAGTGTAGTTAATGACATGAGTAATATGAATATAGGCACGAGCACGCACAGGCGCTCTTAACTTGGTTCTACTGCACTTGTTGTCACAGACATCCCCTAGACTTGGCTGTCCTAAGAAGTGCCGAGTTTGGGATATTAATTAATACTATCCTATTGGAAGGTTCTTTTACTCCTGATGGGAGTGAAATAAAAACTAACAGAATTACTTTTGAGCTTTTTATTGACCCCAAATATAGTCATTATAGTTCTATAGGTGCAATGAAGTAAAATGATACCAGTTTGGCCCTTTTTGAGTGGTGTGGAGGTCTCTGAAATGGGTAGCTCCATAGAAAGAAACAACAAAAGTCTGCCACACTCGTCTTTTATCTGTTGAATCTTGGATGAAGCCATTGTACAATAAAGAAAAATAACAGCTATAGTCACTTCGTACACCTACACAGAATACTTATCTGCAAGGCATCAAACTCTTATGTTATTGTAAGCCTCCAATTATTGTCCTTCTTGAATATGAAGGCCCTTTCTTCCAATCATTGTTCATTCTAACTATTCAATTTGTGAGCCTTCCTCTTCTTCTACCTCGTAGCTCTTCTTAATCGTGCATTGTTTCCATTCTTTCCTCATTACCAAATCACCTTAACACACTTCGATGTATCCTTATATCTTTTCAAAATTTCTTATCAGTTTTACGTATCTCCACATTTTCACTTTGTTCTTTCAACACCCTGTTAACTACACAAAGGGCACATTTGAACAGCTTATACCTTTTTTATTTACTCTGCACTCATGATCATTGATGCACTTTCATACATTAGACCTTGGTTTCCACATACAATTTAAGTCTTACCAATCTTTTGGATGCCTCTTACTACACTCGCTTCTTCTCTTATCTTGGCATCATTTGATATATTTTTCCAGCACCATTTATACTAACATTATCGAGTCCATCATCCTAGTTTTTCTTCAACCTTGTTATCTTACTCTTTCTTTCATTCATGCTGTTTATCTTTCACGATTTCCAATCAGCACTGTATCATCTCCAGACATCAACAATACCACATCTCATTCGTAACTCATTTTCTTACCAAGTACCTTTGCACCTCTCCCATTCCATCATAAATATTTTTAAGCCCTGAAGAATCCATTATATATACCGTACCTTCTCAACAACCTACACATTGCCCCTGTACCAATTCTATCATAGTGTATTTGAAGGTCCATGTACTGTATGTCATACATATTTTATCCAATGAGTTTTATGATTGATGCAGTTGTTTTCCTTTACTTTCAAGCGTTTCACACAACGTTCTCTACGCGCCCTCCTCCCTGTCGTTAACCAGCCATATTCTTTCCCTGTCAATCCTTTTGTCGCTGGTTTAACTTTCTTAGTAGTGAGAATCCTGCCATATTCTTATATATGGTTTACTAAGTAGCGTTATCCCCCATAGTCTCCTTATCACTTCTACCTTTATGCAACTACAATTTTATATGCATACAAGCTTACGTACATAAGCACTCATACACACACGCTCACACACATATAAGTTTGCAAATATGATTGGTCGTCATATTAAGTTTATTGACACATATGTATTTAACTCTTTATATGTACAATTTCTCAGTTGGATTTGAATCGACTTAAATTGTCAGGTTAGGTGACCGTGTGTCAACACCTGCATGATTGATTGCATCTCTTGGTTTAGTTTGTGTTTGGTTTTTGGCTCGGGACTGCAATATTTATCTTCTGCATGAGTTTCACTTAGCGAGCTTTCGAATTCCTTGCCAACCATGTCAAAATACTTTAAAGTGTTCTTCATAACTTTGTGATCACGAAAATTGTGTGAATAGTATTATGCAAGGACTTTATAGCTTAGTGTTTTGATTTTCGTAACCAATGTTATGATGGCACAGGGGAGTTTGAAAATAATTATGTAGAATCTTCTGATTGTCCAGCATTTTTTTAGTCTTACGAGTAACAGTAGTCAAATGAAACAGGGTTTGTCCCTTAATTTATGGGTGCCTTGCTTTCGGGACTTTTATTATTTTGGATTAAAGTTGAAAATACTTTACATATTTCATTAAATTTGTGTAAAGTAAACTACGTTTTATAATAACAATTCCTAAAACGTACGTAGTTGAGAAACGTAGCTATAGGACTAGTAATGAGCTAGACATGTTTATAATGTTTTTCAAATAGTTCGTTTGAAGTGTAGATTTTATGATGATAATAACATGATGTTACAAATTGCGGAACACATCTAACCACTGTGCCTGCAAACTTTAAAAGTTGAATGTGTACTTCTTACTAAAGTGATGGAAAGATATTCCCCTTTTTCATATTTTTTTTTGGGGGGGGGGAGTGTTTGGTGGACGGGTTTGTTTTGGGTCATCCTATCGTCCGGGATTCAGCTGTGTCATGCCACTCATGTTGAAACAAGAATATAATTTCCTGTTGCTTCATAAAAAATGAACCATTCTTGTTAATAAAATATTTGTCTCGTGGATTTTTTATGTTTAGATTGCATGAATTTTATACCAGGAAATTTAATTAAACTGTTTATTGGTTTTTAATTACAGCATTTTTACGGTGGCTTTGACCGTAGTAAAAGTGACTCCTGTTTCTAATACCAAATTTATCAGTCAGTCTGCTCTAAGTTTAGGTGTGCTATAATCTGTCTGAATAGCTCAAACCTACAATATGTGTTTAGTCTAAGGAAGAGATTTATTCGATCTTGCGCCAAACAGTTCCGCGCGGTACGATGATTCATGATTCTTTTTTTCAAGTCCAATACATTGTATTGGCTCTGCTTTTTTTTTGAACCTGTGGATCCCTGGTCGATCGTGTGGTGTCGCAATATTCACACTGAATTAATGGTCGTGCTTCGTGGTTTGGGGGGGGGGATGAGGTACCTAGAGTGGTAAGTGGTTGTTAGGGATGTGAAGGTAACGGAGGGAAGAAGAAATTAGATACTTTTTATAACTCTCAGTGTGGTAGAGACAGGTGAAGTACCTGGGAGTGATAGAATTGTTTTTATTTTGTTTGATGTTCTTTTCAGGCATTGCTGGTTTTCTGTTTTTATATAATTTTCATAGTTCCTTCGTGAATTCAAATTATCTCCACACCTGGTTATCGGAGTTGAAGGGAAGACCGCTTCTGTAATGTGCGAGTTTCTGTCTGAAATATTAACTGTTTAATTTCCCATATTTCTATTTTGAGCGAGACCTCTTTTCTTTGGTGTTTGCCGTTTTTCGTGTTAGTAAACTTTTGAATGATTTTCTTTGTTTCATATGGATTTTGGTGGCTTATTGTTTATTATTTATTTTCTCAGAGTTGAATAAGCTTTTAGTTATTGGCCGTCGAATTGGGGTATGAATTACGATTTCTGTTAATTAGCTACAGCCTGTGCATTGAATCTTTTATCATAAACTCTAAGTTTGTTCTATTATACTTACTTTTGAAGGTTCTAAGAAGAATTCTTATAATATTTTTTCTCTAATTGCTTTCGCCAAAATCTTCGTATTTATTCACCCCTGTCGTCGTCGATTGTTTCTTTATTTATTTGTTTGTGAGCAACTTTGCACAGAAACTGATGTACCGATTTTGACCAAACTTGGGAGTCATGTTGGGTATGACTCAGTAACATTTTGGATGAAGTTCACCAAAGTACGCAGCAGTACTTTGAAAATAATTGCAATGTTTAGTAAATGGCAAATATTTTGTTAGTTTATTTATTTATTTATTTATTTTTTTTTTTTTGTGTGTGAATACTTCTGAACCAATTTCAACGAAACATGATGAACATGAGGGGTATTATGATTCAAGGACAAATCGACTAGGTTTCGAAGAAAATACAACCAAGTACAAGTACGCAGTGGAGTTGAGAGCAAAATAAGACTGGTTGGCGTGGCGAAGGCATGCTCTCTAGTTTTTTCTTCATAGATATAAGGAGACAGCAATTTCTTATAATTGTAATTGCTCAGAAGCTACTTTCCTCTTGGGAAGGGTAGAAGAGAGAATCTTTCTATGGTAAGCAGCTCTTCTAGGAGAAGGACACTCCAAAATCAAACCTTTGCTCTCTAGTCTTGGGTAGTACCATAGCTTCTGTACCATGGTCTTCCACTATCTTGGGTTAGAATTCTCTTGCTTGAGGGTACACTCGGGCATACTATTCTATTTAATTTTTCTTCCTCTTGTTTTGTTAAAGATTTTATATTTTATGTAGGAAATAGTTATCTTAATGCTACTGTTCTTAAAATATTTTATTTTTCCTGTTTCCTTTCCTCACTGGGCTATTTTCCCTGTTTAGGCCCCTGGGCTTATAGCATCTCTCTCAGAGAGAGAGAGAGAAAGAGAGAGGAGGTATTACTATAAATTTGAGTCCTTTTCATCCCCCCTAGTTCGGAATGTAGGCTAGAGACAAAGGAGAAGTCATATAAATTGCAAAGGAACACAGATTACCTTTTATATTGAGGTACAAGAAAGATATAAAGCCTATTAGTTACGGGGATTGGCAGAGAGACTTATTCATGTAGCTAAACGAAAATGCTTTATTATTATTATTATTATTATTATTATTATTATTATTATTCAATATAGATCCATATTTTATGGTATAGTCACTAAAGCTTTAATTACGATGTTGTTCTCAGACATGAAGAAAGAAGAAAAATCAGAAGTGAGACTACAATACAAAAGAGAGTCTTTCAGTTGGAGTGTAAGTCGGCAGTGACTAGTAGACAGACAGACAGGCAGTCAGTCTGACTAGCGTTCATGAGATTGGATGAAGTTGAATGAACTGGTTAATGAGTCATGCTGGGAATGTGGACAGCTGAGGGGTTAGGTCCTGGGGGATAGGGAGGAGAAAGGTTCCGTCAAAAGTACAGATGGAAGGTGGAGTTCTTTTAAGGAAAGGTATACGATGTTCGTCTTATTTGTGTGTGTGAGTTGTGCAGCACTGGGACTCGCTTCATGGAATTCACTCATCGGAATCGTTGCCACATACGCACATGTATGTATGTATATATATATATATATATATATATATATATATATATATATATATACACACACACATATATATATATATATATATATATATATATATATATATATATATATATATACACACACACACACATATATATATATATATATATATATATATATATATATATTTCCGGTTCCGGTCACGCTAAGTTTTCCTCGTTCCTTGGTCAGGGGGAGGGGAAGTAGTCATACCCCGGTGAGATAAGGGTGCATGTCTGTTCATATCCATCTTAGCCATAATTTTTTACGGGTCGCATTCACTAGTGTGTGTGTATATATGTATTATATATATAAATGTATATATATATATATATATATATATATATATATATATATATATATATATATATATATATATATACACACACACTGTATACATACGTACATATATTATTACTAGCTAAGCTACTACCCTGGTGTGAAAAGCAAGATGCTATAAGCCCAAGGCCTCCAACATGGAAAAATAGACCAGTAACCAAAGGAAATAAGGAAATAGATAAACAGTATAAGAAGTAATGAAAAATTAAAGTAAAATATTTTAAAAACAATAACAACATTAAAAGAGATTTGTTTCTACATGAATCCTTACCACGGACCAAGGTATAGGAGACCTCATGAGCGCCAGCTCCCCGACCAGAGGTTCCCTCCCCCCCCCCCCCCCAACAGGCCTATACCCTCCCAAATCCCTCTTCACGTGTGCGACCCTGACCTCTTTTGTTTTCCCAGCATGCCCTAGAAGGACGCCTCAGGCGACCTTCCCAGGTCGCCATCAACCATTCTACCTCTAGTCGTATGCATGGGTGGTTAACTATCTGCTTCTCTCGCAATCACTAGTGTTTTCCTTTGTGCTCGTAGAGTGTGTTACTCAGGTTGTTCTTGTGTTATAATCTCCTAGTATGGAATCTGTGTTTGTGCAACGTCGTTGCCCAGGTGTGAACTGAAAGCTTTGAGTAGCTTTCCTCTCCTTTGCGTAGTGGATCACCACGTTTTGTGTACTTCGTGTCGGGGCCTTGTGTGTTCCTGAATGACATGCATGAAGAGTGTAGGGGCTGGAGTGATACCCAGTGGGCCAAGATGGCCACAAAGTAGAAAAAGAAGGCCAAGAGGGACATGTCACCCTCGAGGAAGGGTAGTGGTTCCTGTCCTTTGGCCTGTTCGTCAGTGCCCAGTGTATCGGGTCCTTCTCTGTCCCTGGTCTTGCCTGTGGTAGCAGAGGAGGTATCGATTGTGTATGAGACGGTACCTCATGTTTCTCCCTCCAGGGCCAGAATTTGAGCTCCCTTTGAGACGAATGGCTCAGCTGCAATTTCGTCCACTCCCTCTCCAGGGAAGGCCACAAAGAAGGTCGTAGGAACCTTGCTGGACGTAATGTCCAGTTATGAGCGCATGCTCCTGCGTTGCACGGCCCTCTCAGCCGAAGGTTTTCCGCCCAGTCAGCGGCTCCTTTTGGGAACCATGTGGCCCGAACCGCTCTACTGCTGATGGCGTGGCCTAGACAGCCATACCCACCTTGGAGCCCCCTGCCCGTGTTCGGCTATCATAGCCGCCAACCCACTTCCCGGTATGGCCTTATGGCCTGCTATCCACCGCCTGCGACCAGCTCCTCTGCCCCTCCACAGGTTGAGGAGCCGCCTTCCACCCTCGGGGTGACCGCCTTAGTTCCCTCGTGCCGATCTAGAGTCTTATTCAGGACCCAGAGGACTCCGTTCGGGTCCCCAGTGAGGGATCATTTTCCAGCATGGAGAATGGCGGACTCCGTTTCCCCAACCCCTTGGGAGGAATTTCCCCCAATGGAGGACGTCACCTACCCATTCCCTGCTGCCGAGGACTGGGCATGTTGAGAGGGGACAGATGACCGCGATATGGGACGCCATGTCACTAGGTCTCTGTCCTTCGGCTCCTTGTCTACTGACCCCGCTCCAGGAATAAAAAATTTAATAGACCGTAAGTCCCTGTCCAACAATTAAGATGTGAATCAGCAGCTGAAGACCAGCCTGGAGAACAATACTCGAACCAAGGTAGAATGAAGGAATTAAAATAGATTGATCACCGAAAATCTTAAAAGACTTTCTTAAGCCAATTTTTTGGGCAATTGAAGAAGACACAGACCTAATGTGTTTCTCAAAATTAGATTGGCTGTTGAGAATCACACCTAAAATTTTAGTCATGCAAAGTTAAAGAAACATTATCAATAGTTAGATCCAGATGTTGAGGAGCCACTCCCCTTGACTTACTTACGATCATACTTTGAGTTTTTTAAGGATTCAACTTCATACCCCTTAATTTGCACCATGCACTAATTTTAGCGAGATCTCTATAAAGGAATTCAGCAACCCCAGATCTACATTCAGGAGATGGAATTGATGCAAAGAGAGTAGCATTATCTACATATGCAATAAGCTTGTTTTCTAGACTAAACCACATGTCATGTGAATATAGTATGAAAAGTAATGGGCTAAGAGTACTACCTTGAGGAACACCAGATATCACATTCCTATACTCATTATGGTGCCCATCAACAGCAACTCTTTGCGATCTATTACTTAAAAATTCAGTAATGATGCTAAAAACTGACCAACCCACTCCCAACTGTTGGAGTTTGAAAACAAGGGCCTCATGGTTAACTTTGTCAAAGGAAGCAGTAAAATCAAGGCCAATCATACGAACTCTTGACCACAATCAAGGGATTTCTGTACAGCATTGGAGATTATAGGAAGGGTATCACATGCTCCAAGGGCTTTATGAAAATCAAATTGCAAGCTAGGGAACAGAGGATTATCTTCAGCAAACCTATGAAGACGTTTTGCCAAAAGACATTCAAAAACTTTAAATGATATGGGAGTTATGGAAATTGAGCAGTAATCATTTGAAGTTGAGGTAGCATAAACACATTACCAATTCTTCAACAAGTGCTAAAAGCTCCTCTTCTTGTTAACTTGCGTAAAATGACAGATAACTTTGGAGCTAAGAAATCAGCAGTCTTTATAAAATCCAAAGGAAAATACCATTTGGCTCTACACCTTCATAAGCATCAAGGTCCATCAAGAGACATTTAATTTCATGAGATCGAAAAGCTAAACTAATTAGTTTAGCCTCAGGAAAACAGGAATGATGAAGTTCGTGTTTCTCATTATACTTTCTGTCAAACACATCAGCCAAAAGTGTTGCCTTTTCCTTTGGACAGTGAGTGACAGCCTTCTGGTTTAAGTAAAGGAGGAACTGTTGCATCCAAACCAAAGAGTGCAGATTTAAGGGTAGTCCACCACTATGTTCCTGGGCTGTACCAGAAAGGGTTTCTTTTATGGTTAAACTATATTCCTGTTCAGTTGACGCATAAAGTCTCTCAGCCAAAGGTCTAAGTTGAGTATAGTTATTCCATGTCAGATCTGATCTGTTACCCTTCCAAAGATGATAGGCCTCCTGTTTCTCTAAATAAGCACATCTACAATCATCACTGAACCATGGTTTGTCTTTCACTCGGTACCTTAGCACACGAGAAGGGATACGCCTATAGATTATGTTGACTAGATCAACAGGATCAACACTACTATACAATTGTGACCAATTCAAGCCCAAAAGATCATGCAAAATCCCATTCCAGTCTGCTTGAGATTTCATATGAATATTATATAAGTATGAAACATCAGGGACAGGCTGCTCAGTCTTCACTACTAATAAAATCAAGGCATGATCAGATGTCCCAACTGGAGAACCAACCTTACTTGTTATAATACCAGGGGAGTCAGTTTATATGAGGTCCAAGGCGTTACCAGACCTGTGAGTAGCTTCACTTATGATTTGTTCACAGCGTGATTCAGAGGCAAAGTCTGAAGCTCTTAAGTCATGGCGATTGGTATGAGAAACAATTAAACCACTCTCAATAGTGAGCATTGAAATCACTAACAAAGACAGAGAGGCCTTTCTATCATCGTCTTGTATATTAGCCATAATGGTAAGAAGACAACCTAAGATAGAATCACCCATGTCTGTATTCTGGTAGACCGAACAAAAATAGAAGTTGTTATGCCTGCCCAAACTTTTATTACCTGAATCTCATGACATCCACATTCATAGCAGGACTTATGAGAAGCAGGGTACTCAGTCCTAATATACACTGTCATTCTCTTGGCCCTAGGAATGACATCGCATTTCAGCATTATTGGCTTCTTAAAACCAATTATAAGTAGCTCAGATGAGTGCCGCATATTAGGAACCTAAGTTTCGGAGCACAAAGGAATATCATACTGTCTGGACGCAACTGTTAGGTCTTGAATATTTGCATGAAGACCACGAATATTGCAATAAAGTTGACCACATTGACGAAATCTAGGACTTACTGGTCTTGGATTTTGCTCAATGTCTCCAGGCAGCATAAGAATTAATGGCAATAAAAAAAATACATCATACTTGAAAATTAAATTAACAAGAAAGTGATTGATCAAACCCATAGACTATAAAAAATAAAGTCGGAAAAACTGGTCATCAATGAGGAGCCGATACACCATACAAGGCTAAATACCCTCCAGGATAGCCACTTCAACTGAAGGGAGGATAGCCACTTCAACTGAAGGGAGGACAGTAAGGATGGCTTTGAGAAGAAAAAGAATCAGCTAAGGAAAAGACAACCTCTTGATAAATCACCAGGATTCCATGGCCCTTCTATTAAGTCTGCCCTACACACCATTTAAAATAAACAAGAGGAAAAAAAAATAAGATAGAATAGTGTGATCGAGTGTACCCTCAAGCAAGAGAACTCCAATCCAAGGCAGTGGAAGACCATGGTACAGATGCTATAGCACTATCCAAGACTAGAGAACAAAGGTATGATTTTGGAATGCCCTTCTCCTAGAAGAGCAACTTACCATAGCTAAAGAGTCTTTTCTACCCTTACCAATAGGAAAGTAACCACTGAACAATTACAGTACAGTAATTAGCTCCTTTAACAGAGAAGAAGTGTTTGGTAATTTTAGTGTTGTCAGAAGTATGAGGACAGAAGAGAATGTGGAAAGAATAGGCCCGACTATTTATTGATAATGAATATAGTGTCAACCAATGATTTCTGTAAAATAGTTTTCCTTATGGTTTGACATGATTTTGAAAAATACGAGAATAAGGAAATATATTTCTTTAGTATGAAATAAGATGTTAGAAACCCAATTTCTATTATTCTTTGAAATGGAAGAATAATATCATAGAATGTTGAGTATGATTAAGCAGAAACTGGGTTTTCTTACTGAAATTGATGATTTTTTTTCTATACAATGATCATTGGTGGAACTAGATATTTGACGAGGACATTACATTATTTTGTAGTTGTTATTATAAAGTGGGATTTTACACTAAGTGTTCGCAGAATATTTTTGACTTAAGGCTAACTATACGTACACACCATTTTATATTTAGAATAGGCTAGTGTCATTTTTAGTAGCAAATGATCCTCACACATTATGAAAACAGTTGCATTTATTGTAGCTTCTGTCGTCGTGCATCACGTGAACTGTGTATATTATGGTGTTGCTTGGAATTATCTGTTTGGCAATGTTCGCTATTCCTATGGAATCCGCACAAGTTACAGGAAGCCGAAGGAAAACAACAGTTTTTAGCATAAAATAGAGGCTTTGTTGTTGATTCATGCGTATGTAACACACACACACATAGAGAGAGAGAGAGAGAGAGAGAGAGAGAGAGAGAGAGAGAGAGAGAGAGAGAGAGAGAGAGAGAGAGAGAGAGAGAGAGAGAGAGAGAGAGAGTTTGTCTTGATTCCCACGGCTCTCAGCTTTTGGAAAATAATAAATTCAATTTTTTCTAGTGTTGCCCGTACGATTTTACATCGTGTGTTTGAGTGATCACATGTTTTTTTTAATACTGATCTAAATATTTAGCTTCTCACGTGTGTGTGTGTAAGAGAGAGAGAGAGAGAGAGAGAGAGAGAGAGAGAGAGAGAGAGAGAGAGAGAGAGAGAGAGAGAGAGAGAGATTAATAGATTAGATTGATGATTATTTTATTTTCATTTTAATATTTTGGAATTATCCGCATTACAAAGAATATATCCAATTTTGGGTACAAGACCAAAGATTACTCTTTTTTTATCCAATGAACCAGACTAAATAAGTGTCTGTTAAAGCTGTATCTCTTTTATCATTTCATCATGATTGCTGTTAATGAAATTATCTGGCAAAGTTATTCACTCTCATAGATTGCACAGGGGAGAGAGAGAGAGAGAGAGAGAGAGAGAGAGAGAGAGAGAGAGAGAGAGAGAGAGAGAGAGAGAGAGAGAGAGAGTGAGTGAGATTAGATTATTATTTTATTTTCATTTTAATATTTTGGAATTATCCGCATCACAAAGAATATATCCAATTTTGGGTACAAGACCAGGTTACATTTTTTTTTGTAATGAACCAGACTAAATAAGTGTCTGTTAAAGCTGTATCTCTTTTATCTTGTCATCATGATTGCTGTTAATGAAATTATCTGGCAAAGTTATTCACTCTCATAGATTGCACATGAGATAAAAATAGCTTTGAAGGTAGTGTAATTGAAAGTTTGTTTTTTTTTTCTCCAAGAGTTTTTCAGTTACTGAACACTTGGTCTGTTTTTTCTTAACAGAGCGAACGTAAGGCTACAGTTCACTAAATACTCCGTACTGTTTGTGATCAACAAAAAGAATTACTATATACTTAGTAAAGTGGGCCTCAATGTTCAAAGATTCCCAATAAAACTAGATAATGGTGATTACTGACAGATGGGAAAAAAGTGTTGTGGATGCTACTGTATTTGAGGGTATTTTTTCTTGTGAGAGATTTGTGCATTTTTTGTTGTTGTTGTTGTTGTAATAGGGTGATTCGATTTACGCGTGATTCTTAGAACTCTTAAGTACAGCAAGTAAAATAGTAGTTTATCTCAAATTAGGTCTATGTTTTTTATTATCGTCTGTACTCGTCAATTTGAATTTTATTTCCCATAACGATGTGGAATAGTTTTTAGAAAGCAACCGCCACTTAAACATGCAGGGAACTGTCTTTAACCAGCTGAATTACTTCGGGCAAAATTCTGAGAACTTTCAGTAGAAACTCACGAGAAGTCTTGTTTGGCAGAAAAGTTCATGTTGCACCATGGAATTTAGGCATTTGAAGACGAAAATTATATATGTATATATATATATATATATATTATATATATATATATATATATATATATATATATATGTATGTATATTATTTTTTTATAACAATGATAATATTAATAGTAAGAATAATAATAATAATAAGTAGTAGTAGTAGTAGTAGTTACAAAAGAAGATTGCTAAAAGTCTATGGTCTCCAAGTGGAAAAGCAACACAATGCTGAAAAAAAGGGCAGAAGAAACGGGTGAACTTTGAAAGAGACATGGCAGATGAAAAATATTAATAAAGTTAGAAAGTAACCTAAAAAACAATGAAAAGAAACTTATGCCAACACGTAAAAACGATTGCAAATTTATGCCAACATGTAAAAACGATTGCATCAAATTTGAAGTTCTTTTCCCCGATATGACCACTTAATTCAATAGCAACCGGAAGAAAACTTCTAGAGGATGGTGCAGTGTTGAGCCTATGTCAGAAGTAGACTATTACATGAAGTGGTCACAACTGCCGTCAAACTTCTGATGTATAGCGTCTCCCACGAAAAACAGGAAACAACCAAGAATGGTACCTGGAAGTTTAGTATTTTAGACTTGCTAGTAATCGAACTGTAAGTGTTTTTTTTTTATTGTAAATACACCCCCTTCACGTCGTTCATGTACTAATTTTAGTTAAATCTGATAAGAGACTTGGCAATATAAGTCAACTCTCGAGAGAGGAGATTGGCTTAAAGAGGTCAGCATCATCTGTAGGGGACAAGTTTGTTTTTATGTCACATCACATGCCATGCATATTAAATACAACAAGTAAAGTAACAATAATATGTTTATGCCCCACACACAAAAAATGTAATTTATTAATGGTGAGTTCAATAATGATATCAGTAAAAGTTCTACTATCTACGTTCAAGTGTGAAAACACGATGAACACTGAATTATCCACTAACTCCTATAATTTTAAGTTTGAAAACATGACAGACACTATAGATTATTATTGCTCTCATAGGTTTTAATTTGAAAACATGTTGAGAACTATAAATGATCCACTAAATCCCTGAAGTTTTAGTTTGAAAATAAACTAATCAATGTAAATGATTCACTAGCTCCCATAATTTCAAGTTTGAAAACATGATGAACACTATAAGTGATATACTAATCCCATGTGTTTATATTCGAAAACACAAAGAGCACTATAAGTGATCCACTAGCTCCCATAAGTTTAAATTTGAAAACATAATAAACACTATAAGTGATCCACTAACTCCCATGAGTTTGTTTGAAAACATGATGAACACTATAAATGATCCACTCCTCATAAGTTAAAGTTTGAAAGCATGTTAAACACTACAAGTGATCCACTAACTCCCTTGAGTTTATGTTTGGAAACACGATGGACTCTATAAATGATTCACTAGCTCCCATAAGTTTGTTTGAAAACACGATGGACACTGAAAGTGATCCATTAACTCCCTTGAGTTTAATTTTGTAAACATGATGAGCACTATTAATGATCCACTAACTCCCATAAGTTTACGTTTGTAAACACGATGAACACTATTAGTTATCCACTAATTTCCATAAGTTTAAATTTGAAAATAAGATGAACACTATTATAAATAGTCCACTAGCTCCCATAAGTTTTAATTTTGAAAACACGAACACTATAAATGATCCACTAGCTCCCATAAGTTTAAGTTTGAATACATGGTGAACGCTAAGTGATCCACGAGCTACCTTGAGGTTAAGTTTGAAAAAACGATGAACACTATAAATGATCCATTAGCTCCAATAAGTTAGAAAACAGGATGAATACTATAAGTGATCCTCTAGCTCTCATAAGTATAAGTCGGAAAACACGACGAACACTATTAATGATTAACTAACTCCCCTAAGTTTAAATTTATTAATATGATGCACACTATAAATGATTCACCTGCTCCCATAAGTTCAAGTTTGAAAACACAATGAACACTATAAATGATCCAAGAACTCCCTTAAGTTTAAGTTTTGAAACACAACGAGCACTATAAATGATACACTAGCTCCCCTATGTTTAAGTTTGAAACATGATGGCCACCATAAGATGTAAGTAAACACGATAAACACTATGAATGATTCACTAGCTCCCATAAGATTAAATTTGGCCACGGTGAACAAAAATGGCATTGAATAAAAAGACAAAACTGGGGCTGAAAATGGACAGTCTTGAGAGTTAAAACTGTGTGTCAGGAAAGTTTAGCTTGAGGGGATGTAGCTGTCGAAGGAATGATAATCCGCTGAAGCAGATGGATTTAAGCCTTTGCTTGAGGGGACTGGATGGGTTATTACTAATCTCAAACTGGTCCACGGTTAGGTAAATTTACAGGAGATAAACCGTGTCAAAGGGTTTGGGCCTAGAAAGGGTAGAGATTATAGTTTGAAGCACTAGTGGGTGGCCTCATTTAGTTGAAATACGGGTAAAAATTTATGATGGGTAACTACGTCGAGGGATTTTGCTTCTGAAAAAGGGTAGAGATTTAATTGAAGTATCATCGGGGAGGGGGACGAGATTGAGAATGTGATTGACTAATCAACAGTGTCCTTTTCAAGTAGGTTTAAGGGTATATGCTTGAGGCGAAACTTAGCCACGCGTGT
Source organism: Palaemon carinicauda (assembly GCF_036898095.1). Lineage (NCBI taxonomy): Eukaryota > Metazoa > Arthropoda > Malacostraca > Decapoda > Palaemonidae > Palaemon > Palaemon carinicauda. Next base: position 106,167,216 of record NC_090742.1, read on the forward strand.
TTCTCTTGGAAGTCTTGAATTACGATCGGCTTAAGGAACTGTCATTTTTTATCTGAGACTGGACACCTGAATCTCTTGGAATTTTAAGCTTTAGGTATCGTTCGAAAAGGTTATCTTATATTAGCATGAGGTGCAACATGTTTGAAGAGGAGAGGGGTTGAAAAGTTATTCATTTTGATACCAAGCACAGATATATAGGGTTAAGGATAATAGACATGCATTTCAATTTAAAACCGAAATATATATTGAAAAATAATATAAATATTTTAGTAGCACACTTAATTCTAATGTTGATTAATTCAATACTTATAATGCGAGTTGTTTTTTGCTCGAAATCATTGTAAGATTTCACACAGCTACACATATATATATATATATATATATATATATATATATATATATAATATATATATTTATATCTATTAAAGATGTGGAGGAATTGTTCGGCAACACTTCCTTAAGGACTGGCACTAAGGGCCTACAAAAAGGGGGGGTCATTTTTTTTTTTACTACAGTATATCCATGGTTAAGAATGATTTATTCCATTTCGAAAGATAATAAGCCTCTTTTTCTTTTTTTCAAATAAACCAGGCTTTGTTTGTATGTTAGGTCATTATTCAAGGCATTATATGTAAAGGAACCAGCTCATTTTCTTTTTACATTGTAACCAATGTAAATGCAATAAAAATAAGAAATTCCAATCTTCTAGAGATTTTATAAACTGTAGATCTTATGAAAGTATGACATCAGGGTCATTCTACTGTTGATTGCTAACGAAATTTTATATATATATATATATATATATATATAATATATATATATATATATATATTATATATATATATATATATATATATATAAATAAATAAATAAATGAATAAAGAAATGAAATAAAACACTCCTGTAATAAGAGAAAAATCTGATGAATTTAATTTAGTAAAAACAAAATCTACTGTTGATTGCTAACGAAATTATATATATATATATATATATATATATATATATATATATATATATATATATATATATAACTAAAGAAATGATATAAACACTCCTGTAATAAGAGAAAAATCTGATGAATTTAATGTAGTAAAACGAAATAGGTAATCCCATCTACACGATGTAACAGAAGTAAGTAAAGAAGAAATAAGCAATGATTTATCAAAATTTCTATTAGAATCAGCACAAGAGATGGGTAGTTGAGTTCTTAAACAAGATCAAGAAAAACTATCAGAAAAGACCAAAAACTTAACTAAAACATTGAAAATGAGGGTAAAATCCAAGGGAGAACCGATTCCAAGAGAGAATAGATAGAATTAGCAGTACTATCCAAAACAATAGACAAAATAAAACCCAAGATATTCGTAAACACAATTAGACTAGAATTAGGAAAACACTAAAGAAAATGAAGAAGCATCAACTTGATGAAAAGAAGACTTGCAACAGGTTGCCAGCAGATGTTTGGTTTAAAGGATGAAAATGGAAATATCAACAATAGAGATTGGATGGGGTGATGAAAATTGCAGGGAATTTCTATACAACGCTATACAGTAGTGATATAAGAATTGACTTTTATCAAAAGAAATGGGTGAAACCCCTGATCCGGTACCAAATTTAACAGTGGCGGATGTAAATAAGAATTAAAAGGCACGAAAAGAGGCAAAGCAGCAGGAGAAGATCGCCTAACAATTGTTTTGATAATAGATGGAGGAGATTTCGTAGTAGTAAAAGTGTCTGCAAAAAGTTAACGCTCAATAAGTTTAGGACAGCTAGAATTTAGTCAACCACAAGAGCAGGCAGGCTTAGAAGTGGGGTAATTAACCAGCAAATGGAAAAGTAAGCAGAGTATGACAAACCACTATGTATGTCATTTATAGATCATGAGAAAGCTTTTGATTCTGTCCAAACATCAGCAGTAATGAAAACCCTTCAAAAACAAGGAATAAGAGAATCTTATGGTAGAACACTAGAGATATCTATGCAGGAAGTACAGTAACCTTAGAACTACATAAAGATAGTGAGAAAATTCCAATTGATAAAGGAATTAAACAGGGACAACCACACACACACCACACACACACACACACATATATATATATATATATATATATATACTATATATATATATATATAATATATATATATATTTCAAATAAGCCATATATATTTTTGATACATTAATGTCTGGATTCTCTTAACGACCCTCGGGATCAGAGCCCCAGGCGAAATCACACAAAGACAAGAGCTTGGCTCCGGCCGGGAATCGAACCCTGGTCGGCAAGCTTGTACAGACAGTGACTAATCCATGTACAGACAGTGACTAACCCACTTGGGTTAGTCACTGTCTGTACAAGCTTGCCGACCAGGGTTCGATTCCCGGCCGGAGCCAAGCTCTTGTCTTTGTGTGATTTCGCCTGGGGCTCTGATCCCGAGGTCGTTAAGAGAATCCAGACATTAATGTATCAAAAATATATATGGCTTATTTGAATATGAAAAACACGTAAAATTGTGCAAAATTTATCATATATATATATATATATATATATATATATATATATATATATATATATCTTTTGTCATCTCACGGCTGCACTTAATCTTCGGAAATGAAGGCAGTCAGCGGAATAAATGTAATATATGTGTTTATTTGTTTATTTATATATTATATATATATATATATATATATATGTGTGTGTGTGTGTGTGTATATATATATATATGTATATATATATGAATATATATATATATATATGTATATATATATGAATATATATATATATATATATATATATATATATATATATATATATATATATATATATATATATATATATATATATATTTATATTTATATATACACACTGTTTATGGATGTGTCTCTCTGTCTACGTGATCCAACAACATATCGACCAAAGCCACATTCATACTTCAACTTCAGAATCGTGGATTTATTCCGTGGTTAGAAAACCTCCCATGCATTCGGTATGTCTGCATAGGCTATGTACTCTACGCTTTGTCTTAAATTCTGAAGCCTTTTTTTTCCGTCATACTTGACGTACAAAAGTTTCGTAAATAAGAATTGTTTTCCTGTCTGAAGTCAGAGGTTTCGTAGATTTGTTATTAATCTCTCTCTCTCTCTCTCTCTCTCTCTCTCTCTCTCTCTCTCTCTCTCTCTCTCTCTCTCTCTCTTATAAGTTTTAGAATAAAATGTGGTAACATAGATCATATCTTCGACAACATTTTTGTTAACAAAGTTGAACCGGATATCACGTTGATTGGGTGACGTTATGAATATCTTTTCACAATTTGACTACTTGTAATAAAGAAATAATTGTGTTGAATAAGTTAATGTCGAAGAAAGATTCAAGAGAAATTGAAGCTAAGAATTTTAACGGATTGTTTTTTTACCATGACTCCTTTTATGTTGAGAAATACAACAATTTTTTTTTATCCAAAAGATATTTGAAGAAATTAAGGCATGAAGTGGATAAATTGTGAACTCATTTTGAGTGACAATTCTAACTAGCAGACTAATCTTTTTTGCACATAACCCAAGTATTACTGCATTTTAAATTTCCTTGATATATCACTAATGTCTTAAAGCCATACCTAGAAGGATATATGTTTATGTAAGGTATGACTTCTTGAAATCTCATGAATAGAGTTGTGCCTATATCCAGTGGGGTTATGCAATGACAATTTGAAGCCACTTCGACAGATACCTTTTTTTTGTCCCAGCAAGATTGAAGAAATCAGCCGTTGTATCGTCTGTGTATTGTATGTGTACTGGTTAGGAACATGAGTACGCTTGGTACTCATGAAGTTTTCCCTACTCGAGGCAAAATGGGGGAAGGAGTGAAATGTCATTTTCATCTCCAGTGGAGAGGATGTCATTCTTCAATAGTTTGAAAGATTTTGAGGCGCAAGAAGAGCGTGTTCGTAGTGCATTTGTAGTGACAAAAATATGTTTAGTACAGATGTGAGGTGTCGGCTGGTTGATGCATAGGAAAGCTGGCACTATGTTTATGGTTAGCACTCGGTTTTAAGGATAGTTAGATTTTTATTTCGAAGGAGAGAGAGAGAGAGAGAGAGAGAGAGAGAGAGAGAGAGAGAGAGAGAGAGAGAGAGAGAGAGAGAGAGAGAGATTAGGGCCTTTTTATGACAATATACTATTTTCAAGAGTAATTTTTTAGGATGTAGGCCAAGTAGTGATTTTGTAATCAGGCTGCTCCATACCTTCAGCTTCCAATAAATCAATCGATCGAAGGTAATATTGGTTGGGCCTTCTGTACATTCTCTCTCTCTCTCTCTCTCTCTCTCTCTCTCTCTCTCTCTCTCTCTCTCTCTCTCTCTCTCTCTCTCTCTCTCTCTGAATATATGGAGTAGAAGCAAATAGGTTCGTTCCTTAAAATCCAGTATGCCTCTATATACATAGGTAATGAATTATGGGCCTAGTTATTATTCGAATGTGGGTCGTAGCGAGCGAGAGAAAAAAATAACTTTGTCTCTTTACCATTATGGCTAAGATAGAAGGCTATGGAAAGGGATCTTTTGTTATTGTTAATTTCAACGCTCAACATAGGGAGTGGTTAACTTCTGTTTCTCCTACTGATCGACGACATTGATTAGGAGCTTTGGACTTTTCCACTGAATTAGGCTATGAGTAAATTATAAATGAAGTTACTCAAAAGTCTGGTAACTAATTAGACTCCCCTAGTGTTATAACAAGCAAGATTGGGACGTCTTATCAAGCCTTGATTTCGTTAGTAATTAAAGCTAACCAACCTGTACCTGATGTGTCATACTCATATGATATGATATAAAATCTCAAGAAGAAGGGAAATGGTATTTTGAGTTATGTTTTGCATTTGAATTGGTCAAAATTGTATTAAAGTGTTCATCTTGTTCTCTTTAAAAGAGAACCTGACTAACATGATTGATAGGCGTATCCCGTCTCGTGTACTAAAATACCGGTTGAAAGACAATGATGATTGTAGACGTGTTCTTATAGAAATGCAGGAGGCCTACCATCTTTGGAAGGATAACATATCAGATTTGACTTCTCCCCCACAGGAAAAAGAGGATTGATGTTAGACACGGACCCATCCCCATGTATTATTATTATTATTATTATTATTATTATTATTATTGTTATTATTATTATTATTACCAGCTAAGCTACAACTCTACTTGGAAAACCAAGATGCTATAAGCCCAAGGGCTCCAACAGGGAAAATAGCCCGGAGAGGAAAGGAAACAAGGAAGTAAATACATTACAGGAGAAGTAATGAACAATTGAAATAAAATAGTTTAAATACAGTAACAAGATTAAAATGGATCTTTCATATATTAACTATAAAAACCTAAAAAACAAAAGAGAAATAAGATAAAAAAGTTTGCCTGAATGTACCCTCAAGTAAGATAACTCTACCCCAATATAGTGGAAGACCATGGTACAGAGCCTATGTCACTACCCAATGGTAGAGAAGAGTTGCTTACCATACCTAATGAGTCTCTTCTATCCTTATCAAGAGGAAAGCAGCCTTTGAACAATTATAGTACAGTAGTTAACCCCCTTGAGCAAAGAAGAACAGCTAGGAACTGTTGCTCATAGAGTTTATGCTTCAACTAAAAAGGAATACGATTTAACCATAAAAGAAACCATTTCTGGTACAACCCAGGAACATGAGTGGAAGGCTACCGTTAAATGTGCATTCTTTTCTGTATTCTCAACAGTTTTATCTTTATTTAAACGAGATGGCTCTGTCACTCTGTCACGAGGAAACTCTTTTGGTTGAGGTGTTTGACAGTAAGCAGAGTAATGAGAAACTCGATCTTTCTCATTCCTGTTTTCCTGAGGCTAAACTAACTAGTTTATTTTTTTGGTCTAGTGAATTAAAACTCTCCTGATAGACCTCAATGCTTATGGGGGTATGGACCCAAATGGTATTATTCCTTTGTTTTAATAGACTGCTGATTTTGTAGTTTGTAAATTGCGTGTTATTTTCTGTATGTTAGCAGCTGATTACCGCCCAATTTCCATAACCCCCATATTACCTAAAGTTTCTTAACATATTTTGGCAAAATGTCTAAGTAGGTTTGCAGAAGGTAGTGATATGGTCCCTAGTTGGCAATTTGCCTTTCGCAAGGCCTTGGAGAATATGATGCCAGTCTTACAATCATAAATGCGGTACAAAAATCCATTGAATGAAGTCAGGAAGTTCGTATGACTGGGTGTTGATTATAGTGTTGCATTTGACTGTGTTAAATGGAAATGTTTAAGTAATACATTGCAAAGTTGTTGTTGATGGGCACCATTGTAAGTATAGGAATGTGGTATCTGGTGTTCCCTAGGCTCGTGTTCTTGGCCCAAATATTTTAAATATTACAGTATATACACATATGTGGTTTGGTCTAGAAAACAACTTCGTTACATATGCAGATGATGCTACTCTATTTGCCTCAATTCCATCTCCTGAATGTAGATCTGGGGTTGTTAAATCACTTAACAGAGATCTAGCTGAAATTAATGATTGGTACAAATTATGGGATAAGGTTGTCGGTGATCAATATATTCTGAAGATATGTTTTAATTCTTTCATTGTGTATTGTTTGGAGTATCTTTCTCCTTTCTGGTCTTCTGTTTCAGAATCTCATCTTAATTTGTTTGACAAAAACTTTCTGTCTTTTAATTTTCTTATTCCTAATCTAGTTATTAATCTCTGGCTCCGTCGTTTAATTAGTTCTGTATGCATGTTGTCTAATATCTTCCCTAATTTTGACCATCCTTTGCATTCAAAGCTTCCTAGAGTGTACCTTCCGTACTTAGTACTAGGTAAGCAGTTAATTCTAACAGTTTAGCCTTTTCCATCATAAGGGTCAATACTATACAGAATTTTTGAAAATTTATTTCAGTTGGGACCAGATTGTGGATTTATCCTCCCAATCAGGCAGTTGAATTGGTGGAACATGCAGCGAATGTTTTATGTTGAACAAGCTGACATAAGTCTCTCTTCATAGTTTTTTAATGTTTTTATTTGCATTATTCAATACCTCACATTTAGTTTATTTCCTATTTCCTTTCTCACTAGGTTATTTTCTCTGTAAGAGCTCTTGGGCATATAGCATTCTGCTTTTTTAAAGTAGGATTGTAGCAGAGCAAGTAATGATAATAATAAGATAGAAGTTGCTCTGTTAAGATGTATATCACCAAAATAGATGGTCATAAATACGTAATCACCACACCTGAACTGAAGCTAGAGGATATTCTCTCTCTCTCTCTCTCTCTTTCTCTCTCTCTCTCTCTCTCTCTCTCGCTACATAGTGGTTCATTTCGTATAATGGAGTTTGTCTGCCACGTATTTTATTCCTCTGTAGAGTGTAATCGCCCATTGACCTCCACACTTTAATGAACATCATTATGTTTTCGTCGTCTTTATATAAGATACTCTTCCTTAACTAAGCAATGCTTTCAAGGGAGGATGTGGCAAACCGAAATTATTTTTGTATAATGATATTACTAATGTTCTTTATAGTGTTATTTTATGAATCATTCTTGCTGACAGTATGATGTTTGTATCTAGCAAACATATTTTAAGAAATGATAAGGGGGAAGTAAATCATATATATATATATATATATATATATATATATATATATATATATATATATATATATATATATATATATATATATATATATATATACTGTATGTATATTTGTTCCGATACAAATACTTCTTACGTTCCAATAGATAGGAGTTTACTCTATCGCGTCTCTCTGCCGACCAGAGATTTTCCCTCCCCACATGCCAAACCCCCCCCCCCCCCCATCCCCACCTAGATTACGGACAAAGACTTTAATAGACCACAAGTTGTTGTCAAACAAAATAAGTTGAAGTCCAGAAGGGAGAACAATGCACAAAGCAAGGTAGAATGGAAGAATTAAAACATTTCATCGGGATAGGTTAATCACATGAAAATCTTAAAAGATATTTTGAATATTTCATTTTTTCTGCAATTGAAGATGATTTTTAAAAGTAAATATGTCGGAAAGAATTGCTGCTAGAATTTTAAATGAGTTGCATATAGTTAAGAGATATTGCCAGTGCAAATATATGGGTGTTGAGGAGCCATTTTCTTTGGCCTATTTACGATCATACTTTGAGGTTTGCTAGGGTACAATTATATTCGCCGTATTGTGCACCGTTCACTAATTTTAACAAGATCTCTATCCGATCCTGAATGATTCGCCATTGATGGTGTGTGAATGCAATTGTGAACTGTGTTCTTTATGTTTACGGAGTTGGGTTATTTTTTAGAATAATATGTCTTGAGTGATGTGTGCGATATAAGTGCTTAATAATTATTATAATGGATGGTTAGTTGGCCTAGGGCGTGGTTCCCTTGCATACATTGAGTACGATATCTATAGTACGTTCTTGTATATGTTAGAGGTTGTTTCTTTGAATTTTAGCTCAATGCATCAATAGATTTACTCTGGCCAGTGTGTGTTTGTCTGCAGTAAGCAAAACGTTATGCATAAATGATGTGGATACATCTACCCATTTATGGACCTCGTGGTGCATTCTGTAGCCTCCTCGGCTTCCGTGAAAGATGTTGGTTAGGAGCGACGTGTGAGTCAGCTCCGTTGAAAATCCATTTTTCTTCTATTAAACAAATAATTGAATTATGTATCTGGTAATTACACGGATGAGTTTGTGATAAACTGGGTTAAGTGGCCACGTAGCCTCATCGCAAAAGACTGGCAAACACACCTTGCATCAGTGCCACCATCCCCAAGGAGAAAGGACGTGTTTGTGTTTAGATGTTTTGTTTTGTTTTTGTTATTTTATTTTTTCAGATTTATCTTATTGATAAACGTGATACCAAAGCCATTTAAATACGTGTTTCTCCTCTTTTTCCAGCATTTAAAAATTTAAGAGTTTTAGGTAACGGAGAATTTTTAGAAAAAGAAATGTCACTTTTTTATTTGTTATACCCTTCTCTATTATTTTGTCGATAACTCTATTGCTGACGTTGGAATTCAACATTGTATGTATTTTATTCTGAAAATTTATTCAGATGAACCTAGTTGGTGGTTTTTGGTCATCAGAAAAAAAAACCACCTATTTTTTTTTCATTCCTGATGTTATTTAGATATATACAGTAGATTCTCTCTCTCTCTCTCTCTCTCTCTCTCCTCTCTCTCTCTCTCTCTCTCTCTCTCTCTCTCTCTCGACTATTTTTTTTATATAACAACGTAATGATGTCTATTGTCACTTAAAAGAATAAACCTTGGTGAAAAACTGTTACTTGAACATCTATCCTTTTGCTAGGTTTGTGTCCATCATCTGAATTTATTTGCACCATTTATTGCTTGACTCTCATTTGGTTTGCTTTAATGATTCAGACTTGAGTTGTTGCTCTCATTTGCGCTGTACTTGTATTATTATTATTTGCTAACTTTTTCTTACTAAAATTATGCTAAATGCGTAATATATATATATATATATATATATATATATATATATATATATATATATATATATATATATATATATATATATATATATATATATAGTTGTGTGTGTGTGTTTTTGTGTGAATGTTTATTTATTTGTAGAAATCATGACATGTGATACGCTAGGGCTTTTGATATGTATTATAGCCACGAATGTTAAAGTGAAAAGATTTAATTGGGCTTGGCTAAGTGCTTCCGACGTATTGTTGATGTCAATCGAGTCGTAATGACAACAACAATTCAAGTATGTAGTATTTATACAGGAGAAGAGGATCCCTAAATTGTGAGTTTCTTAATGATTCCAAATAAGTGGGATGTTAGAAAAGAGGATAATACAGTATTGCATGAAAACAGACCATGGCTTAGATTAAATTTATATTATCACCTAGGGTACAGGCAATCAGAAATGACTACCCCAAGAAATGTAGGTGAATCCTTTTTGATTCTCTGTATCCAAGTTCAAAATTCAAATCTAAGCCAAGGTCTATTCAATGAGGTTAATCATCAATTAATCCTGTATTAGACTCGTTTCTAACCTCCGACCTAACTGAAATTGGAAATTGGACTTATCTGAAATAATCAAGAAGCAGAGTTTAGGGATACCATTCTCCTGTATAAATACCATATCCTTGTATATCAGTTTGTAATAAAGGAACTGAAGCCGAGAGAGAGAGAGAGAGAGAGAGAGAGAGAGAGAGAGGAGAGAGAGAGAGAGAGAGAGAGAGAGAGAGAGAGAGTTTGATTTAATGTCTTTCGAGTTTTATGCATC
>NC_090742.1:106182506-106185006 GCF_036898095.1 Palaemon carinicauda
CCATCCCCAGTTTAGTTTCAACCGGAATTCTTTGTAATACTGAGCCTATTGAGAGTAAAGGCAAGACTGTTACAAAGAACTGCATAATAAACTACATTGTGGGAAGTTCAGAATACAAAAGATGGTGTAATTATGAAAAATTAGCAATGAGCTAATTGAACAAAAGGGCCTGAGATTAATACCTCAGTTATCGTTAAGAAATTTAACAAATTTTATTGAATAATTTATGATGAGAATCAGTTACTGGAGATCGATATTGAAAATCCTGTGTATTTATGTAAAAAGAAGTAAAGACTTTTTTCGGGATAGAGGAGTGTTAAAGTTTTTTTTTAAATTATTTATAATTAGAATGACACCAGTAGTTTTGAATGAGTTTCTTATAGCCAAATAAACAGTCTAGAATAATGTGGCCGAAGAGGATACAGTATCATGTACTGTACTTAATTACTGTTTAACTCTATTCCCCATAATTTACACGATACTCTCAATTGTAGCCAGATCTCTGCTAAAAGATTCAACAACCACTGATCTACGATCAAAAAATTGAATCACAGCAAAAAAATATGTCACATGAACGCAAGTCTGAAAAACACCAAAGATTGGGTACCTGTAATCTATGGTGTTTCTTGATAACAAAGTTTTTGCGAAATTATTAGGTAGAAATTCAATATACAATAGCAAAATAAGGGTTGCATAAATTATAAGGTGCAAACACGGTCTACTGTAGGTAGCTCAACCCTGGTTGCAAACAACACTGAAATTTTGGTCAGTCATATTAACAGGGCCTATGGATTTCTCTACGCCGGCACTGGAAATTGTAAGGAGAGGCCTCACAAGCACCAAGACCCTTGCGAAAGCCATACTGCCGAATTTGGAATAGATTACTTTTAGCATATGCATTTAGACAATTTGCCTAGCAACGTTAAAGCTAGATTATGTCAGAGTCATAGAAATTGAGTGTTATCCGAAAGAGCGAAAGCTAGCACATTCACACTTGCTCTAACAGGAGAAAGAAGAACCTCAACTAACTACTTTACTAAAATTAGTAGACAACTCAGAAAATAAGAAATTAACTGTCGTAATAAAAATTAGGGTAAATACTTTTTGATTAAAGTAATTGATTCTTAATTTTGTTTTGGTAAAACACAAATGAGTCCTATTGTTTCTCATTTTTCTGTTTACTGTCAAAAACATAAGCTCAAATATTTGCCGTTTCCCTTTGACAGTATGTGAAAGAGCCTTGTGGTTTAAGCAAGTGAAGATCTGTTATTATTATCGTTATTACCAGCTAAGTTACAACCCTAGTTAGAAAAGCAGGATGCTATAAGTCCAAGGGGTCCAACAGGACCAAATAGCCGAGTGATGAAAGGAAACAAGGAAATAAATAGATAGCAAGAGAAGGAATGAACAATTAGAATATTTTAAAAACAGTAACATTAAAATAAATCTTTCATATGTGAACTATAAAAACTTAAAAAAGAAACAAGAGTAAGAGAAATAAGATACAATAGTGCGCCCTAGTGCACCCTCAAGCAAGAGAACTCTTCTCAAGGACAGTGGAAGACCATGGTACAGAGGCTATGGCAACCCAAGACTAGAGAACAATGGTTTGATTTTGGAGTGTCTTTCTCCTAAAAAAGCTGTTTACCATAGCTAAAGAGTCTCTTCTACCCTTACCAAGTGGAAAGTAAAGAGTCTCTTCTACCCTTACCAAGTGGAAAGTAAAGAGTCTCTTCTACCCTTACCAAGTGGAAAGTAAAGAGTCTCTTCTACCCTTACCAAGCGGAAAGTAAAGAGTCTCTTCTACCCTTACCAAGTTGAAAGTAAAGAGTCTCTTCTACCCTTACCAAGTGGAAAGTACCACTGAACAATTACAGTTCTGTAGTTAACTCCTTGTAGTTAACTCGAGCGAAATGAGCCGTAATCAAAGAGAGGGATCCAATGTAGTACTGTCTGGCCAGTCAAAGGACCCAATAACTAGCGATAGTCTCTGAAAGAGTTCAGATTTGAGGGAAGTCCTTCATTTATGTGTCTGATTTTTGATGGGAAGAGTTTATTTCATGGTCAGGTTCTATTGATTTTCCGCTGAACCATGAATTTCGAAGGACAGCTCTGCGTTGAGTTTAGTTAGCCATGGTCAAATATAATCCATATATTTTCTTAATGACAAAGGCCCCTGTTTTTTTTTTTTTTTTTTCTAATTAAGCACGTCAACAATCGTCGCTAGAGAAGGTTTGTCCTTGATCCGGTAATCCGTTTCAATGAACAGAGTTATTAAATATTATACTGTTGGTAATTGATATGAATACAAAAAATGGTTTAGAGGCCATTTAGTCTACTTGACATTTTGAATAGATCTTACAACGGAATGACACATTGGGGGCATCCCATCCAGACGTAAGTTCTAACGAAATTAAAGGTCTATCAAGTGTCCCTATTGGAGGAATAATCTTGCTTTAAACTCCAGTATAATTAACTAATACTAAACGTAACCAATGAC
>NC_090742.1:106190006-106240006 GCF_036898095.1 Palaemon carinicauda
TATCGTTCGAAACTCGTTGATGGAGCATGAACAATATTGAAATACGGTGCTTTATTCACGTTTGCTTTGATATATGCTTTAGATCATGAATATCTGCTTTCTCATGAAACACAGCCATCATTCATTTTGTGTTTCTCTGCCTGTCTACCTCTGTCATGCAACTCATCACCGGTGGGTTATTCTCTTTTTCTTTGTAACAAAACGTGGAGAGTTGATTGGAAAACTCACGGTCCCCATCGTTGGTTTTTAGACCTATATGATGGCATTTCTTACTGTACAGCCTGCATGTTCTAGATGTTTCTTTTTGTTTTGAAAATTTGTTATGTATATATATATATGCGTTTATGTATACTGCATATACAGTATATGCATATATACATACACACACACATATATATATATATATATATATTATATATATTTATATATATATATATATATTCATATATATCTATATCTATATATATAATATATTTATATATATATATAATATATATAAATATATATATATATAATATATATTTATATATCTCTCTCTCTCTCTCTCTCTCTCTCTCTCTATATATATATATATATATATATATATATGTATATATATGTATGTATATATATATGTATGTATATATATATATATATATATATATATATATATATATATATATAATATATATATACATACCCACAAACATATTTGCTTTACCATAGACATTTTCCATTTATTATAGTCTTCTAGTATCGCACCAAGGCCTATACCTCAGTAGAGAGTGAGGTTACTAGGCCCACGTGCCTTATGCATAATATATATATATATATATATATATATATATATATATATATGTATATATATATGTATATATATATATATATATATATATATATATATATATATATATATATATATATATATATATAAAAGAAATGCCTTAATTCTTTTACCTAATTATATCTTGCGAGAGTACCTCCTTTGCAAAGAGGTCATATATATACTGAAAATTATACTGAAATCTATTGGTTCCAGTGTTAAAGGTGCGGTTGCCGTTGGCCATGTAAAGAGTGAAGCTTTCAAATGATCGATAGTTTTACGTTCTGTAACTTCTTTAATATTTAGAATCATCTGAAGTTTATATCTTAATTTCTTATTATTTTTATAATCATTTGGACTCTTGAATTTGTATGGTATATACAATTACTTCTAATTGAAAGCTTCTTAGTAAATTGGATATTTTTTAAGGTAATGCTCAGGTAATAGTCGTGTGCCATGCTACATTTAAAGTTGATGTACGTTTTATGATTTTATTTGTGAAACTGCAAATTTTAAGACAGTATATAAAGTCAACATCGTCGGAATATTGAATCTCGCTTAATGATTCGTGTTTCTTCATTTTGCCTGTTTAGATTAGTGTTTGAGTCGCATTAGAGAAGGAAGAAAGTAACTGCTAGCTATTTTTGTGATAGGTTTTCTTGGCTGTTTACACGTACACAGTCTTGCATGCATACGTTTTCATAATGGTTGTATGTGAGCCTCTCCTCAGTTCATCTTCATCAAGCAAGTATTTATCAACTCGAACAGGTCTTAGTAATACCAAGAGAAACAATTTTCTTGCTACATATGCGTTGAAATGATGAAGATATATAATAAGTATTTTAATTTTTTTATCTTCATTTCATGCTTTTTTCTTTTTCTTGGTAGTTAACTTTGAAACCTTATTTTCTAAATCAAGTTCTCATTCTGTTAGTTAGATGATTAAGTAACGTGTCTCGAAAGATTCCATTTATACTAAACATATGCTGACCACATCTTTACCGAGGCATTGTTGGTGAAAGTATTGAAGTTTGGGAATTTTGCCGTTGGGCTTTCGGAAATTTTATGGCTCATTTTTGCATATGGCTTTCCGTTAATACTTGGATGTTGTAGTTTTCTTATCACAGTTATTCATTATAAATTAACATAACATCGGGTGTAAGAATAATGTAGTCAATGATTTGCATATTAATTGGAAAAAAAATAGCTTTATGTTACTCTCTCTCTCTCTCTCTCTCTCTCTCTCTCTCTCTCTCTCTCTCTCTCTCTCTCTCTCTCTCTCTCTCTCTCTCAGAATTTCAACAGTCGAAAACCTACCAGGTGCACAATTCAGTGCCTGCATAACACAAGTTATACTTTATTTTAAGGAAACACGCCTTTACTGTCCTTTACATCGACCGGTTCGAGAAATATACTTGATGCTGCTCGCTTGTTGGTTGAACACCCTTAAACATGGGCTACTATTTTAAGAGAGAGAGAGAGAGAGAGAGAGAGAGAGAGAGAGAGAGAGAGAGAGAGAGAGAGAGAGAGAGACGTTTTTTCTGTGTCAAAATAGCATTTTCCTAACGCTTGCATACTACTAGTGTTTTCAACTTAACATTTCTTTCCCTTCTTTGGGACCTGAGCGTGACGTCTTATAATACTACTGTAGATTCTTTACGACTGGTTTGTTGGAAAAGTGGTTAGGAGGGACCCTGGTGATAATGCAGGGCTTCACATATACGATGTGGGAGGCAGTAAGGATTGAGTGCTACGGCGTTTCGTAAGAAGACACACGAAAATGAGAGAGAGAGAGAGAGAGAGAGAGAGAGAGAGAGAGAGAGAGAGAGAGAGAGAGATTCCTGTCGAGATATATAAATTGGGCTTATAATTTTCTCTTAATTCGTAATTATAGTCTAATTTTCACATGTGAACGAAGGACAGAATCAGTTTTCTATACAAAGATGTTTTCTAGAAATACGTCTAAAAGTTTCGTTTGTTGAAAGCTTATTAGCATATATTTGTTGCATAATTTGTAACAACTATTATAATTTTCATTTTATATGGTAAGCAGCAATGAATGCATTTTCTACCAATCGATAACAAAGGAATTGGGGTTAACCTGGTATTCTCAAAGATAGTAGCCTACAGTAGTTCCAGTGCAAAATAAGCCATATAATAAAAAAAAAATCCAAGTACAGTGCAGTTTGAAATCTGAGAATAGATAAACCGTCAACTATGAAAAAGAGTACGAAGGCATCCAAATAACACCCATTTTCATAACATTTGTCCTTGTCTTCGCTCCCCCCCCCCTCTCTCTCTCTCTCTCTCTCTCTCTCTCTCTCTCTCTCTCTCTCTCTCTTGACCTGGGGCCTTTTCAACATCTGATATTTCGTTTTATAAAGAGTAAGATACAATGGGCTGGCACCTTTCTGAGGGAGATTGGGCTAAAAAATAATGAATCAAGAGAACTACTTCTCGCAAGAAGAACGGGTTTAAGAATTTGGTCAAAACAGATTCAGGAATAGAATTTCAAAGAGTGTTAGTAGATGGAAATAGGACATTACCCAGGGATTACTGATTTCCAACGTATACTACAAGGCCAGAGAACGGAATGAATAATCTTTCCTTTGAGCCTAATAGAACAGGTACTGAAAATGTATCAATAGGAGAAGAAAGACGGAGGAAACCTTGCGACGGAGATGTACTGTAGTTTGGTGGTAGACTTCGTTAGAAGGTTTCACACCATATAATTCTTGGGAATTTATGTTCCTTGGAGAAAATTATCTCCTATTTTCATAGCTTAATGTTGATGAGATTGAGCTTTGATTGTTTTGAATCATGGTCAATATTGGATCTTTGTGGCGTGTCAGTTTGGCGTTCCTGACTTCATTTCTAACTGCAGTCCACTTTTTCTAGGCAAAAAAAAAAAAAAAAAAAAAACCACGTTCTGTTTACTTTTGCTATTGGTATAATTACATCAATTTTAACTTGCTCATGTTTGTAGTTTTTTGAGTTGTCGTCTCTATAAGGTGATGGTTTTAGTTTGTAAAGTGAATAAATCCACACCGTCTATATGCAGCTCTGTTATTGCATGGCGGAGTCCTTGAAAATGGCAATAGTCCTAGACAGAAAACGAATACGAGTTTGCATAGGAACCATTCGAATGTCATATACGTGGACGCACAAAAATAACACCCTGGTCGTTATTTTCTTTTACTGGTATCCATGTCAGTTGATTTCACTTCAAAATGTGTGCAGCTTCATGTTTGATGCCATGTGTTGTTGAATGGTGTCAGATGTAGAAAAAATGAGTGGTTTTTATATAAACGATAGTAAATACTCATAATGTGTTTTTGTATTATGATTACATTTCTAAAAATTGCTGTTGGGTTCTAGAACCAGTTATTTAAGAATTTTACTTTTAAGGCATTTGAATACTTTTGTTCAAATACAAATGGAAGTCAACATCATCATCTTCTACGCCTATTAACGCAAAGGGCCTCAGTTAGATTTCACTTCACCAGTCGTCTCTGTCTGGAGTTTTTAAATCAACACTTCTCCATTCAGTATCTCCTACTTCAATAGATTTAGTAGATTTGAGAACAAAGGGTATTGGGACTTGAATGGCAGGACACGATTAAAACTAAAACAAAAAGAGAGATTACGCAAATGCCATGTGTTGATGAGATCATGATGAGGGGTAGATGAAGATGGTTTGAGCATGTTCTTCGCATTCCACAAGAGAGATTAGTTCACCAAACGTTCATTTGGGCTCCACAAGGCACTAGAAGAGTTGGAATACCCAGGCCTACATGGCTGTGGACTATGAAGCGCGAATTAGATGATGAATGGAGAATTATTAAATTAAAAGCTCAAGGTAGAGACGTCTGGCGAAATCTAACCGAGGCCCTTTGCGTCAATAGGCATAGGAGGAGATGATGATACTGAGAGAGATTGTAAAAGAAGCGGAGGAAGGAAAAGAAGACGATGGATCTACTAACTAATGAAGTTTGTGGGCGTGGACTGGTAAAGAAATGCCATAAATAGACGCAAGTGTAAGGACATGTCTGAGGCCATTGTTCTGCAGTTGACTGCTGAGAGCTGATATATATATATATATATATATAGGTTGGCCAGGGTACCAGCCACCCATTGAGATACTACTGCTAGAGAGTTATGGGGTCTTTTGACTGGCCAGACAGTACTACATTGGATCCTTCTCTCTAGTTACGGTTCATTTTCCCTTTTGCCTACATACGCACTCCGAATAGCCTGGCATATTCTTTACATATTCTCTTATGTACTCATACACCTGACAACACTAAGATTACCAAACAATTCTTCTTCACCCAAAGGGTTACTGCACTGTAATTGTTCCGTGGCTACTTTCCTCTTGGTAAGGGTAGAAGGGACTCTTTAGCTATGGTCAGCAGCTCTTCTAGGAGAAGGACACTCTAAAATGAAACCATTGTTCTCTAGTCGTGGGTAGTGCCATAGCCTCTGTACCATGGTCTTCCACTGCCTTTGGTTAGAGTTCTCTTGCTTGAGGGTACACTCGGGCACACTATTCTATCTTATTTCTCTTCCTCTTGTTTTGTTAAAATGTTTATAGTTTTTAAAGCAGATATTTATTTCAATGTTGTCACTCTTCTTGAAAATTTTATTTTTCCTTGTTTCCTTTCCTCACTGGGCTATTTTCCCTGTTGGAGCCCCTGGGCTTATAGCATTGTGCTTTTCCAACTATGGTTGTAGCTTAGCAATTAATAATATATATATATATTATATATATATATATATATATATATATATATATATGGGGTCAGATGGAGATGGTTTGGACCTGTTTTTCACCCTTCCCAAGTGAGATTAGTTATCCAAATTTTATCTGGGCTTCACAAGGCACTAGAAGATTTGGAAGACCCAGGCCTACATGACTGAGGACTATGAAGCGTGAAGTAGATGATGATGAATTGAGAAGTATTGGATTAAAGGCTCAAGATAGAGACGACTGGTGAAATTTAACTGAGGCCCTTTGCATCAATAGGCCATGATCAGGAAAGATTTACTATTCAGGGCCACCCATACTAACTTGCAGTGGACAAGCTACGGCTGATGATGGTGATGATGATGATACTATATATATGTGTGTGTATATATATATATGTATATATATATATATATATATATGTGTGTGTGTGTGTATATATATATTAATTATATATATATATGTATATATATATATATATATATATATATATATATATATATATATATACCGTTCCTGATCCACTGCAGGACAAAGGCCTTAGACATGTTATTCACACACACATCTGTTTATAGTCTATCTATGCCAGTCTAAACCTGCAACTTTTTTTATCTCGTCAATCCGTCGTTTTCTCTTCCTCTCTGCCCTATTTGTAATTTAGGGATCCAATCTGTTATTCTTCTTGTTCATCCATTATCTGTCATTGTCATTATATTTCCTGCCCCTGTTCATTTCTTTTTCTTACATATTGTTAGAAGATATTCTAGTTTACTCTCGTGTCAATGTTGCTCTTTTTCTGTCTCTTAGTGTTATTCCCATCCTTATTCTTTCCATAGCTCTTCGATTTGTAACTAGCTTATGTTCCAAGGCTCCAATTATCTGATGCACAAGTTCATACTGGTGGAACTATCTGATTGAATACTGTACATTTTCATATAGATTTTTACATAAGCTGGTTAATTATATGGATATAGTCAGTTGTTGAATACCCACCTCAAAAGCCGGTCCGCTCTTTTGGTTGATTAAAGTCAAACTGTCTTTCTATTTGGCCTAATACAATCTTTGTAAATATTTTATATATTACTGAGAGTAAACTTATTGAGGGATAATTTTCAGGTCTTTGTGTCCCCCTATTTGTGAATTACTATAATGATAAAGTTTTTTCAAACTAAGTATACAGCATTCTTGCAGATATTTTGTAAAGTTCAGCGAGTTTTACTACTATGAAATCTTCTTCAATTATTGAATCTATTGATAAGACATCTTCTCCTGCTGCTTTGCCTCTTTTTATGCCTTTCAATGCTTTCCTTAATTTTCCTACTGTTACTTTTTGTACCGGGTCAGTGTTTCATTATTTCTATTGGCAAAGCCATTCCTAATATCACTATTGCATATCATTGTATTGAAATTTGCAATTTTTATCACTAATTCTCTTTGGTTGATAATATTTCCATTTTTATCCTTTAAAGCAATTGTCTGTTGGTGTCCTGTTGTTTTTATCAATTTGGTGCTTCTTCCTTTCTTTAGTGTTTCCTCAATTTTGGTCTGATTATATTTAATGATGTCTTTTTAGGTTTTTTACTTTTTGGGCGGGACAGTTCTCCCAATTTTATTTCATGTGTCGTGGATTTCATCATCATTTCCAATCTTTTCTTTATCAGGTTTTTTATGTTTACCGATAATTTTCCTTGATCTTGTCGAGAAACTTTTCCTCCCATCTCATGTGATGATTCCAATACAAATCTTGTAAAATTACCGTCCATTCCTCCTTTAACTGCTTCCGTTTCATTATGTAGGTGGGGGTACACATTTTGTATTGCTAAACTTTGTGTGTGTGTGTGTCTGCGTTTGTGTGTTGAGAGAGAGAGAGAGAGAGAGAGAGAGAGAGAGAGAGAGAGAGAGAGAGAGAGAGTAACCATAATGAAGGGGTTTACTTGTTGTTTTGACTTAAAATCATTCGTGTAAAATGGCAAACTGTTCTATCAGAGCCAAACCATTAATATGATTTACTACTTCTGTTTACGTAGCATAAATATGTTATCTTTGTATAGTAAGCCACTGGACGTGAGATGCAAACTTGTTATAAGACTTATGGGATAATGCCGGTCTGGGTCTACCATCTTGTGTTTTGTTGGGGGTTGGTTGAGGAAGGGGGATTGAGGGCCTGTTACGGTTGGGTGTGATTGATTTTGGTGAGGAACCCTAAGGGATCTATTTTTAGCCTATGGGGAGGATGACTAACGTTAGGGAACACTGAATGATTATCGCGCAACGTAACATAAAAGTATGCCTTCCTCGTAACACGATAATAGAAGCGGCCATTTATTGAAGTTCTGAGGAGGTAATGTACAGAGGAAATTCAATTTCTTTCAGAGAAAACTGTTCCCCCTTTTTAGTTGTAGAGGATTTAGATAAGGGAAATTTAGAGTCTCTCCATCCATGTATTAAAGTTGACTGTATTTTAGCGTCATCTAATGTAGGTTATGCATTTTCGAGGGGTTTCCATGAATTACTTTTATGTATCAGCTGATGTATTTTAAAATCTAGATAAAAACCATTTGTTATGCTTGTTATTTATGAAGGTACTTTTTGTGATGCCTTACTGATAGGAATTGTTCACTTATAAATAAATAGAAGTAATGCGCTGTTCTGTAATGCGAGTAAGGCTGAAGCTTAGACAACTAATGATTAACACCATAGTGACATAACTCTCTCTCTCTCTCTCTCTCTCTCTCTCTCTCTCTCTCTCTCTCAGGACAACTGCCTGTGCAGCCTGTGTTCGACATGTATTACATGCGTTTTGTAGAGTAGCGGTTTTTTTTTTTTATAGTTTTCGGTGAATTTATATTCATTTGTTTTTCTTGGTGTGAATTCTTCCTCGCACTCCTCATCCCTTTGAACAGAAACTCGAGAGGTTCCATTTTTAGCGTTCCTTTGTCATTTTGTGCAAGTTGTTTAGTTGTAGATGAATAATATTGATTGATTCAGGTTCAACACCGCTCCCGACCAGTCAGTCGGAAATGCAGACACTTTGCTATCCGTGTAGACACCTCAGGATTATGTATGTAATCGACGGATAGGTTTGCATAAAGCAAATGGGTGTTACAGACTAATACACACACAAACACAGCCATTCCAACACCTTCTAAAAACATAACAGACACCTCACACTTTGAACGGTCGCCCTAACCACGCCATGATTCCTCGTTGCTGGGAGGAGTGGCGATGGTGGCTGGTACAACACAAACATACGCCACCGGGGTCTAGCGACGGCTGGCAGGGCAGCCGGTCAGGACCAGGTTTAAAAGTATTCTTTTAACCCTGGTCAGGACTAAGGTCCACCCCAAAGCCAATGCTAAGTCCTTCAAAAAGAAGGCAACCGTATTACCCCATACGAATGGGAAAAAGGCACGCTAATAGATGATGATGATTGTGATTCAGTTACGTCAATGAATTATAACATGATGGTTAAAATTCAAAGCTGCAATCAGACACTCGTATTGGTCAATAGGAAAATAGTCTCATATTTCACAGCTTTTTATTTATTTTTTTGTTTGTTTTGAAATTTGAGTCCTATACTGGAAGAAATATGAACAATACCAGATCGAATTTTTCTTTCGGAGTAGAAAATAGCTTCCTTTTCGGACAAGTAATTTTTGACCATGGTAGTTGATTTATGATCAATAAAAAACTTAGTGCAATTTCATATTAACTATCGTTTTGTGTATTATTAAAACATAAAATCGGATATTTGTATACTTAAGGAATTCAAGGATTTATTACTTGCTATTTATCACAGATGATTGCTCCAATAGATGTTTAGACATTACTAAATTAATTTTGACGTGGTTTCATGATTGAATTTTAGGGGTTTGTCGTGGTGTAGAATTGATTCAGTATGTTGTGTTTCAGCATTTTCTGTCAGATTTAATTAGCATACGCTGCCGTGTATTCCTCAAATTAACAAATTGCTCGTCACTTATTTCAAATGTTAAAGGCGAGAGTATAACTGCAAAATTTGTCGAGTACTTGTAATTATTCAGATATTAAACTTGAGATATGCTATATTAAATATATATTTTTTTTCATTGTAATCTGATTGACACCCTAAATCATTTGTATTTTATGATTTCTGACAACGAGAATTTTTCCCCAAGACCAAATAACAAAGTAAGGAAAGAATTTATTATTTTAATAATTTTTCAATAGTTGTTAGTTTACAGACATTTGTCTTTTCAAATGGTTAAATTCTCATTGAAATAAGTTTTTCCATTATTTAGACGGAAAATTTATTGAAGTGGCGTATGGCACTGAATGAAGTTGTAGAATTATATTATTTTTGTTGTTTTGAAGTTTTAGCGTAAAGTTGGGGTCTAGTCGATGACATGCGGTCCTGTGAAAACTGGGATGGTTGAGAATTTTATGTCATCATTGTTTACATCAAAGATAACCTGAAGGAATTTCTTTAGTCTTACAATATCTTATTTTTAACGTAAAAAAATCTTGAGTTAGTTAATACAGCTGAATATTTTTTTATTTGCAGATTTATTGATGATGTCTTTGAAACTATGAGATTTGTTTTAATTTTCCTTATTAATATATTTGTTTATGTGAAATCCTCTGCCTATTTATATACTCATGTCTATAGAATGACTCTTGGTGAATTTTGGCAAGGTGTCTGAGCCGGTAGCAAAATTGATTGGTTGGTGGCCCAATACGCATTCACGTTTTAATTTTGACAAGAACTCTCTCTCTCTCTCTCTCTCTCTCTCTCTCTCTCTCTCTCTCTCTCTCTCATTTTTGCAAGATTAGATGTAGAACATTAGCAACCTCAATATGTGAAAATATTCCATGGCAGAAATAGTTATCGCGTTAATGGTAGAAATAATCGCCGCCAACTCATCACCACCAGCCCGACCCCTCGCTGGCTATCATCACCAGTCCAACTCTCGTCTCTACTAAAGATTTAAATGCTTGGATGTTTATTAAACTGAACAGTAGAAAACAACTGTAATAAAAGAGTAATATAAGAAAATAAAAAAAGTGTTAAATGAAACTCGGCAGATAATAAAAACGCCTTTTTTTTTCTAAAAGGAAGGCATGAGCTTTTCCTAATGGTAAAATATAAATTAAATGCTATATAGCTAGAGAACAATCCATTAAGGTAAAAAAACGAAAAATGAAAAGACATTTCTTGTTATGAAAAATACCACGTAAATATTCAATAGGAGTCCTTTCAGTAAAATTTCAGACTATTTTAAGAACAGGGTCATCAGTATCTGTATCTTTTTAATTTTGCTGGTGGTGCGCTTATTAACTTTTCTGGGTGCATTAATGAACCTACCCCCACCCCGGTTGTAGTATACTGCATTCCTAATTCCAATTTTCGTCCTCTAGTTTCTGATTCTGCGTAGTAGTTACCCCCCCCCCCCCCACCACCACCACCACCAAAATCACTGTAGCTTTTTCTTGACAAATGTCCATCAAGTGAGGAGGCTGTGTGAATTAATTTGAACTGTCAAAAGCTCAGTTGTATAAGTAGAAAAATATGTCCCTTTTTATGTTAACTTTGTATGAAATGGCGCATTTTTCGTGTTATATCTGACAAGATGGTAAGTTTAAGGGTCGGCTAATTTGAGTTGAATCCTTTCTCCTTCCAATGGTATTTCATTTTCCATTCCATATTCCGTTCTCATCATCTCTGTCTTTCTTCTATTGATCTTAAACCCAAGCTTGTGTGATATTTCATGCATTCTGGTAAGCAAGCCTTTGCTAATAAGGACAGCGTCATCAGCATTTTCAAAGTCAGCTAATATCGTTTTATCATTCCAGTCCAATCCTTCTCCACCATCCCCAACTGTTCTCTGCTTTACAAAATCTATGAGGAGGATAAACAACATAAGTAACCACACATTCCCTTGGAGTACTCCACTTTTCACTGGAAATTCATTTGCTAGGACTCCACTAACATTAACTTTGCTATGACCATGAACAGACTTAATCAAATTTACATATTTAAGAGGAACTCCATAATAACGCCGGACTCTCCACAAAATTGGCCGGTGCACACTATCAACGGCTTTATCATAGTCCACAAGTGCCATCAAAAGTGGATTTCTATATTCTACACATTGCTGTACCACATGTCTTAAAATGAAAATTTGGTCAGTGCAACTTTTACCTTGACTAAATCCGGCTTGTTCATTTGTCAGCTTTTCATTAATCTTTATCTCTTGTCTCTTTAGAATAAGCATACTATATATTTTTATGACAACTGACGTAAGTTTGATACCTCTGTAATTATTTTAATCGTTCAGGTCTCCTTTTTTTTTTGCCATTTTCACCAACACTCCCAGCTTTCATTCATCGGGTTTTGAGTCTTCATGCCCCATTCTACCAAATAATCTTATAAGTATTCTGGGAGTTACATCATTTTCGGCCAATATCGTCTCAGCAGTTATTCCATCGTATCCAAGGGCATTCCATCTCTTAGAGTTTTTTAATGATAGCTTCGACTTCAAACGCACTGAATTCATTCATAGGCACATCAAGGTTTTCCTCAGCTTCAGGTATATCAATCAAATTTTTCCCTTCATATATCCTATTCATGACCTCACTAAAGAGTGCCATACAACGTTGCCTTTCTTCATCTTTTGTTGTTATAACCGATCCATCTCTCTTTTTGATGGGACATGCTTCTTCTTTGCCCCAGTAGAGATTTTATTAATAATTCTATGAGCAATTCATATACCATAACCAGTCCCTGAATTCATAGCTTTGTCAGCCTCCTCTCTTTCCTGTCTAAATATTCTCTTTAGTCATTCCTGGCTTTTCTTTTGACTTCACTACCAATACTGGAATACCTAGCATGCTCTACCTTGTAATTTTCATTACTCTTTCGAAAACTTTCAACAATCAATTTCTGTCTTTGTCTTCTTTTTATAGTATCCTAAGTATCACTTGATATCCATGGCTTTCTCCTTGTAACTGCATGTCCCAAAACTTCACTACCAACTGACTGATACATGTTCTTAATATCACAACATTCTTCATTAATTGTGTGTTCTTCGTCTCTTAAAGTCTCTAAGATTGCAAATGGATTCTTACATTCAATTGAAAAGGTTACTTTGTGCTCATCTTCTAGAAGCTTAGTTGTATCGAACCTAGGTATTCTATTTACATTTCAGTTTTAATTTCATTGTGGCAATGAGGAGCTGGTGATTGCTATGGCACTACCCAATACTAGAGAACAATAGTTTTGATTATGGAGTGTCCTTCTCCTAGAAGAGCTGCTTACCATTGCTAAAGAGTCTCTTCTACCCATAGCAAGAGGAAAGTGGCCATTGAACAATTACAGTGCAGTAGTTAACCCCTTGGGTGAAGAAGAATTGTTCAATAATCTCAGTGTTGTCAGGTGTATGAGGACATATTTATTATTTTTGAAATAACCAGTACTTCAAATAATTATACTGTATAAGGATGTTTTACATCTGTTTGCTAATAGGAATATTAATGACTTAGTGAGAATCTTCAAGTGTTGTTAGTGTTACGTTGATATGTAGTAGGATGGAAAGGCACCAGCCACCCGTTGAGATACTACCGCGAGTGTTATTGGGTCCTTTGACTGCCCAGATAATACTACATTGAACGCCTCTGTGGTTACGGCTATTTTTCCTTTGCCTACATATACACTGAAGAGTCTGGCCGCCTCTTAACATTTTTTCCTATTTCTGCATACACATGACAACACTAAGATGACTGAAAAACACTTTCTGACTCAAAGGGTTAACTACTGCCCCGAATGTTAGTGGTTATTTTCCACTTGGCGATGGTAGAAAAGAAACTTTTGGAAGTTGACAGCAAAATCAAACCATTATTATCCAGTCTCGGTAGTGCCATAGCCTCTGTACCGTGGCCTTCCACTGTCTTATGTCAGTGTTTTCGCCATAGCCTTCCACTCTCTTGGGTCAGAGTTTTCCTGCTTGAGGGTACATTCTTATTTCCTTTCTTCTCTGGGCTATTTATCATGTTGGAGCCTTGGGCTTATAGTAAGCCTTCTGCTATTTCAACTAGCCAAATTGATAATAATGATAATAATAATGATAATGATGATGATGATGATGATACAAAATGTACAGCAGAATCATAGACTTACGCCATTATGATTTTTTGTGTATATCGCGGAATAACTTTGGATATGAATGACCGAGTCGCATATGCTGCAACCCAGTAGAAGTTCTGTAAGTGTTGTTCAATGTTTCGGAAGAATCTCTCTCTCTCTCTCTCTCTCTCTCTCTCTCTCTCTCTCTCTCTCTTTGTGTGCTGTGTGTAGAGATGGCCATACTCCGTTGTAGTTGGGCCTTGTAAGGGAGTTGGTTCCGGTGTGTTCGGAATATTAAACGGTGGGATTCTTTACTTGGAAATGTAAGCCATACTCCAAACTTGTGGTCATGTTGTGAACACTTGAACTTGTGTAAAGATTTGAGCCTCGTATTTTACAAAAGTGGAGAATCTTTGCTCTCCATTTCTGGGGTGTTGTAAATTGCCTCGACTTTGTTTTAGTTTATTGTTCTTAATAGTCTTCGGATTGACTTGAATAATTTCTTCGGTAATTTATATTTTTTTATTTTTACATTTTTTATTTAGAATTTATATGGCCTCCTCTAAGAACATAAAATTGCTATTTTTATTCCAAATAAAGTACTACACCCAGTATTCTTTTAAATAGATGTGGCTTGACGCCAGGACAAGTTCGTGCTTTAGATAGCAATAGTAATATGTATGAATTATCCCAATCCACTAGTTCTTACTCAATTAGTAGGGAGTAGGTTGGCCAAACTACCAGTCACCCGTTGAGATACTGCCGCAAGAGAGTTATTAGGTCCTTTGACTTCCAAGACAATACTACTTTGAATCCCTCTCTTGTTACGAATAATTTGCCCTTTGCCCCCCCCCCCACACACATACACCAAATTGTCTGGCCTATTCATTACACATTCTCCTCTTTCTTCATACAACTGAAAGCGCTAAGATGACCAAAATAAATATTCTATATTCAAGGGGTTAATTACTGCAATACAATTGTCCAATGTCTACTTTCCACTTGGTATTATTATTATTATTATTATTATTATTATTATTATTATTTGCTAAGCTACAACTCTAGTTGAAAAAGCAGGATGCTATAAGCCCAAAGGCTCCAACAGGGAAAATAGCCCTGTGAAGAAAGGAAAGAAGGAAAATAGAATATTTTAAGAAGAGTAACATTAAAATAAATATCTCCTATCTAATTTATAAAAACTTTAACAAAACAAGCGGAAGAAAAATAAGATAGAATAGTGTGCTCTAGTGTATCCTCAAGCCCTCAAGCAAGAGAACTCTAATCCAAGACAGTGGAAGACCATGGTACAGAGGCTATGGCACTACCCAAGACTAGAGAACAATGGTTTGATTTTGGAGCGTCCTTCTCCTAGAAGAGCTGCCTGCCATAGCTAAAGAGTCTCTTCTACCCTTATCAAGAGGAAAGTGGCCACTAAACAATTAGCGCAGTAACCCCTTGGGTGAAGAAGAATTATTTGGTAATCTGTGTTGTCAGGTATATGAGGACAGAGGAGAATATGTAAAGAATAGGCCAGGCTGGAATAGACGCTTTAGCTGTGGTAAGCATCTCTTCTAGGAGATGTAGACTACAAAATCTAACCATTTTCCTCTAGTCTCGGGTAGTGCTATAGCCTCTGTGCCATGTTCTTCCACTGTCTTGGGTTTGAGTTTTCTTGCTTGAGGGTACATTCCGGCGCAGTGTTCTATCATTTTTCTTTCCACTGCTTTCTCAACTAGGGATGTATCCGAGCTACTACTACTACTACTAATGATAATAATAATAAGTAAGCCTTAGTCATCCTCATTTCCTCCTACGCCTATTGACGCAAAATCCTCAGTCAAATTTCGCCAGTCATCTATCTTGAGCTTTAAAACCAATATTTCTCCATTCATCATCTACTTCACTCTTCATAGTCATCAGCCATGTAGGACTGGGTCTTCCAACTCTTCTAGTGCCTTGTGGACTCAATTAAATGTTTGGTGAACTCATCTCTCTTGGAGAGTACGAACAACATGCCCAAACCATCTCCATCTACCCCTCACCATGATTTCCTCCACATATGGCACTCGAGTAATCTCTCTTATAGTTTCGTTTCTAATCCTTTCCTGCCATTTAACTCGCAATATTCTTCTGAGGGATTTGTTCTCAAATCTACAAAATCTGTTTGATATTGTTTCATTGTCATACCATGACTTCCTAAACTGATATATACCCTAATTTTTATATGTAATTTAAGGCGATTGGATTTCCAAATTTTACTTAACCTAGCCATTGTCTGATTTGCTTTCTTCAATATTTCATTAAACAAGACCCTGTATTAGAGATCATAGTTCCTAAATATTTAAATGATTTCACCTCATAAATATTTTCTCCTTCCAATGATATTTCATCTTTCATTGCATATTCGTTCTCATCATCTCTGTCTTTCTTATTTATCTTAAGCCCAACCTTATGTGATATTTGATGCTTTCTGGTAAGAAAGCTTGTCAAGTCCTGTCGCATTTTGCCAACAAGGACAGCATCATCAGCATACTCCAGGTCCGTTAATTTCCTATTACCAATTCAGTCCAATCCTTTTGCACCATCCCCAATTGTTCTATGCATTACGAAATTCATGAAGAGGATAAACAGCATAGGTTATAGCACATTCCCTTTGAGTAATCAACTGTCCACTTCAAATTCATTTGAAAGGACTCCATTAACATCAACTTTGCTCTTCCCATGCTCATAAACAGACTTAATCAAATTTACATATTTAAGATACTCACTATCAAATGCCATCAAAAGTGGATTTCTATACCCTACACATTGCTGTGCAATGTCTAGGCCTCAAATTAAAATTTTTCATTCTCGTCCTGTGTACGCAAGTTTTTATCCCGAGGAAACCGTCCTGCTATAGTTCGTAAAAGTTAGCCAATAAAATTTCCCGATAAATAAGATTTGTAATTAATTCCAGGCGTCAATGCCACAATGTAAGATGTGCTCAATAGGAGCTGGAATTTGTATGATGAAATTGCAGTTAAACGGACCCTGGGAAAAATATACAATTTCACATGATAAGAAATCTAGTTCCTTTAGCAAAGGCCTATCTATTTGAATTTTTTTATATTATAATCTTGAGACCAAGCATATATTTCCAAAGGCATGGAAATATCCAATAGTAATGCCGATAGCTAGTCTAGGAAAAGATCCCAGTAAGCTAAACAATTATAGATATAATTAGTGTTTACGTCGTAACAACATTTTATCAGCCTTGCAATTTTGCTCGCAATCAGAGCGATCTACCTTACACTCTCTTTCATTATGGAAAAATCATATACTTAGAGGCTCTGAACGAAATCAAATGGTAGTTGCCATATGTGTGTGTGTGTGTGTGTATATATATATATGTGTATATATATATATATATATATGTATGTATATATATATATATATATATATATATATATATATATATATATATATATATATATATATATATAATTTTTTTTTTACAGAAGGCATATGATATCACTTGGGGGCACTCAATACTAAAATCCTTACATGACAATGGTTTTCGAGGAAACCTTTCTATTTTTATTAGAAACTTGATTGGTGAACATTCCAAACTCGCATAGAGAATGTTTATTCCGAATCATACAACCTAGACTGTGGTGTACCCAAGAGTAGTGTTTTAAGTGGGACTTTCCTTGTTTTGGCAATTAATGATATAATTGCTCAAATGCCCCAAGGAGTGCAACGCATCGTTTGCGTGGACGACTTTGCAGTGTACTACTCATCAAACAATCTTCGTCACCTACAGCGAAATCTAAATAACAGTCTGATGTTTCAAACTTTCTGCAGAAAAAAAACATTTTATGATTGAGTATTTTTCTATTTTTTTTTTTTTTAATAAACACAGGTTTAATAGGTAAAATTTGAATAGCTTTGTATCATAGCCTTTAATTTATTATTTCTTGTTATAAGATTTAACATACCGGTATATATTTTATATTCCGAATTTATTCGGGCCAGCTGTGTAGGAGATAATTTTGACTCACTGGCTGTATAAATCTCCATCCCTTTAATATTGATAATAATAGGCCTAGGAAGGGTATGTTAGTTGTAAATTGACTCGCATCCTGTTCTTGGCATTCATGGTAGGCTATATCCCAAACGTGCCACATGGAAGGCCATGCTTTTATGTTTTTTAAAAAACTTGTTCCCTATATTGTTACTGTTTGTTGTAAGGTGACATTGTTTTTTTTTCTTTTTTTTACTTTGTCCTAGAAAGGAAGGGATTACCGTGATTGTCAGATTTGGGGTCTGTCTCGCAACCGTGTCGGAGTATTATGAGAGTTTAAGCCCTAATACAGGTTTCTTAGGGTTCCAAACAGTCTCATGTCCCTTTTGAAGGTCATTTGATAATGTGAAGGTCACAAAGAGAGGTGTGCATTCTATGGCATAGATACAGATTATTACGGACAACCTTCATTCATATTTTAAATACATTTTAATGATCTGTTAAGTAAATTAGATTTTGTTCTGATTTATTTTTTCAACTGTTGCATCCTGGCGATATTTTAGATGCGATAGGAAAGTTGCCCATTCGCTCTTTCAATTGTTTCTTTTCTCGGAAAACGTTAGGGACAAATTTTATTTTATGTTTTCTGTAATTTTAATGTTTCTGTTTATGTGAAAAGTTATTAAACCAAACTGTGCGTGTGTGCTTGCCCGCGCAGTTGAGAGAGAGAATTAGATTATCCAAGTTATGGTAAGCTTAGAAAATTGTTAGATATCTCCTTGACAATTTAGGTGAGAAAGTTTAAAAGTAATTGAATATCTTCCGTGTCAACTACCCTGAAAATTTAAGACTCCTGTTAACTAATACTGTTTATCACGGTAAATATCTTTCTAGGTATTTTTATTCACGATAGTTGGTAGTATGCTCTCTCTCTTTCTCTCTCTCTCTCTCTCTCTCTCTCTCTCAGGTGTTCATGTGTCCTGCTAACCTCGTTTCAAACGGTATTGCTACATCTCATAGTGCTGTAGCCTCAGTGTTGAACATTAGCAAGATATTGAATTTTATTTTTGTTGTTGTTTCCTTTGTTTAATCGTAGAAAGACAACAGTGTCTTATTAACCTCAAAGAATTGTGTTTCTTCGAATATTCATTATAATTTATAGTCACAAATATTTCTAATGCTTTTTCAAGTGTTTTAAGAATTTAATCGCTGCTAACTCGTATAAGTATGTTTTGTTTGTATGTTAGTAAATTAACACTTAGTTTCTTATTGGGTATGTAAACCTGTTATCTTTTATAGAAATATATAAACACAAATAATTATATACTTCATTTTATTCCAGCTTAATTTGGTTTTGTGGACGAAGACACTGGCAACTCTATTCCGTTGTTAGCATTCTATTGTCAGTGTAACTTTGAGCCTTAGGGTTCAATTGCTGTAGGTTGTTTAAGAAAATCTCATGTGTGGCATAAAAATATTAAAGTACAGATATTTACGTTTACGCAGACCATCTTTGAATAAGTAACGGGTTGTTCGTATTACACCTGATGGAGTCATTCGTTACCCGGGTAGTAAGTGTGGCTGACTGACTATAAGCAATGTAAGCGATCTGGCTTGTGAAAGTCTCTTGGTCGTTGCGTTCATTACCTTCAATTTATATGGAAATTGAAATACTACGTCCTTTTCTTGCCGGGAAATGAGAAGATAATTTTGTAGTTGAGAATGGGGTGGTTTCGTGAGAGGGTATTAGGTTAAGAATTAGATTTTTTTTTTTTTGCCTCTTTTAGCCCGTCTCGGTTGTTCCTGTCTATTTTCTGAACACAATAAGAGGGATGAAACGGCCTGTAGTTATAGCGAATGAGAAATTCAAGAAATTACAACTAGTGTTGTTAAGTGCAAGAGACGTTGATATACTATTAAGTTTGATACATTGTATGTTTACCTACTTTGAGACTACTGAGTTTTTTGTTAGGTGAGCTAATAAACACTGCAATATATAAAATGTATCGTTAAGTTATGATTGATACTCTTTGTAGTCAGGATATTACTCATTCGCTGCAATCATTTTTCTGATGCTTTACGAAACATTGAATCTAGTTTTCGAGTTTTAAAACTGTTTATTTTTACTTTGATGCTATTTATTTAATGCTGTGATGATATATAATTTCATTATGCATGCCTTTTGTCTGATAGAATTAACGCTTGATATCTCGTAAATGTACGCGGTTGTATGGTGACGGCTTAGTTTATCATAGTTCAATATTTGACAAACAATTTGAAAGTCACAATGTGGATTTAGTTTTAGAATGGACAATGGTCCGTTTTCTGTATATAATTTTACCGTAATTATTAAACTGTAATTATCACCTACGTTGCAGAGTATATTTGAATATCGTAGATGTCTTAACGGCCAGCATAATTGCATTATAATGTGTGGATATTGATTTATGTTGAATAGTTATTAATGTATACAGTAAATGGGGTAATGCATAATGCTTACATGAACTCTAATGAATGGCCTGAGTTTCGAGAGCTGGCTGTTCTCTCCTTCCTCACACCTCTCCAGAACTGGGTGTGCATCTGCAGTCAGCATGTGCAGATTGAGTTGCATTGCTGTTCGACGCTTGGAAAAGGATAGTTAGAGAGCGTACTTGTACAGTAACTCTGTTTAAAGGAATGATAGAAAATATCCGTTAAGAATGAAAAGACTAATAGTTTATATCTTAGTATACTGTAGAGGATACTCCAAGTTGTTAGGTCTGTTGGGGAGAAAAGGGATGGATGAAGATATATGTGGTTATTGTCTTGTTAGAAATGTTAGTTGGAGATGAACGGTTGGAAGAAAGTCTGTAAATGTAATCTAGACCTGCGAGTGATGTTGATGATAGGAGATTAGGAAGAGATGCAAGGAGAGTATTGAGTAAATGTTGAATGATTCAATGGAACTAGATTTGGTATTAGTACAAGGGGAATGTTATGTTACGACGATGTTAGTAATGCGACATAGTAGTCGACCAAGGTGTGTAAAATTTTAGACAAAGGAAATGATCCAATGTTGTATGTTAGGGGAATATATTTCATTTTATGACGGTAAAAGGTTTCTAGGTTACAGATACATTTAGTCTCATGGCATTAGAAATCGTATCTGGGAAGGTATAGTGTATGATTTTGAATGACAAAGGAATATATAACAGAACGATTGATATGGGCAAAACAATGTGGATATATTATTATTATTATTATTATTATTATTACTTGCTAAGCCACAACCTTAGTTGGAAAAGCAGGATGCTATAAGCCCAGAGGCTCCAACAAGGAAAATAGCTCAGTGAGGAAAGGAAACAAAGAAAAATAAAATATTTTAAGAAGAGCAACAACATTAAAATAAATATCTCCTATATAAAATATAGAAATTTTAACAAAACAAGAGGAAGAGAAATAAGATAGAATAGTGTGCCCGAGTGCACCCTCAAGCAAGAAGGAAGATCAGAGAATCGTTCATTTTAAGAGCTTTATATGAGAATTTATAGTGTATCGGAAGTGTTTGGGGGAATACATAGATGTAGAAACTTTATATTCTATATTTCAGAGGATACGTGGTTATATGGTACTTTAGAAGGTAATTTGTTATAGGGGTGAAAGGTTTTTGTTATAAGAACAAAATATCGTTTAGAATATGTAGATGGGAGAGTTACTAGCTCGACATAAAAGTTATTGTGATATATAGGTTCGGCGAGTCCATTGTTTCTTTAGAAAAATATGAACCAAGAAGTTAGGGGAAAGACATCAGGAGTAGGCATGAATTTGTGGATTGAAAATTAGTGTGTATTATATAGTGTTGACCGATTACCAATTGTTGACTTGGGCATAATGAAGAAAAAATGCTGACGCTTATAAAATTATTTTGATTTGTTCGTAATATGTTTGAGCATGTTGAAATTGATTTTTAATTTGAATGCTGGAAGAATGAAGGTGATTGATTCTTATATCAAAGGAAAGTGTAACCGATGATGGGAGAATAATAGAAGTGGGTCACATAAAAAGTGAAGCAACGAAGGTACCACGAGTCTGAAGAGAATAGCATCTACTCGTACGGAGGCCTTAGGTGAAATATATGAAAGGACTAAAGATTTAGCGAATGTAAATTGAAAAGAAAAAGTTGAACGAGTTGAGATAAGATTGAAAATCAGAAATATGGAAACAAGAAAAATTGATACAAAGGCTACAGTAGATAAAGTAAATCTTTTGAGTTTTGACATTGGTAGGTCATAATGAGAATCTTAGAAGGCTGGTTAGTAATTGTCATTTCGTTCTACAGGGACTGAGGAAATAGATTTTAATGGTGGTGTATGTGATGTTAGGTTAGTGGGATTTGACACCGAGGAGCCTTCTCCATATACACTTGAAGTAGCTAATGCTGTCCATGTTTTCATCATACATGGTTGATCTAGGTTTCATTTGTTAAAGGAAGGCTCAAGGACATTAACAGAAGCATTTAACTTTATGAAACAGACTTTATATCTGTATGTGTGTGTACGTATATATATATATATATATATATATATATATATATATATATATATATACTGTATATATATATATATACATATACATACATACATACATACATACATATATACATACTAGTGACGGCTAAATATTTAGATATATATGCACACGTACCCTTCTCTCTCTCTCTCTCTCTCTCTCTCTCTCTCTCTCTCTCTCTCTCTCTCACCAGGGTATGGGTACTCCCTCTCCCCCGACTGGAAGGACATAGATAGCTGCGCGTGACCGCAAATATATATATATATATATATATATATATATATATATATATATATATATATATATATATATCTCAAAAATTTTAAGTAATTTTTATTTTTCCTAACATACTTACCGAGAATTACTTCCTTAGGAGGGTCCTTGACCTCTCTCAATCTCGACCAAGATTTCCCGCGTTACCCCCCCCCTATCTCGCTCCAGATAGTTTCTACCCCCGCCGCCAGGATAAGCCCTGCAGCCCGGATTAGGGCAGGTCACTGCTTTCCCGGGTCAGGATGCTCATTAAGTTCGCCGTTTAGCCCAACCCGGCAATGGAAGAATGGCACTCGGGGACGGAAGGGAGGGCCATTACCCGGAAGTAATTCTCGGTAAGTATGTTAGGAAAAATAAAAATTACTTAAAATTTTTGATTTGTTCCAACACGAATACTTACCTCGAATTACTTCCTTAGGAGACTTATACTTTAGGAGGCGGGAGAGCCATTCTGCCACTTGGTCTGGCACATGGTGCCTGGAGGGCTACGGAATGCGGGGGTACAGAGAGCGGATAGGGGGTAACAGCGGAAACCTTACGCTTATATTTTAAGGCTTACCTCTTCACATCTTCTCTACTGAGTCTTCTCCTGAAGAAGTAGGGACGAGTCTATTCACTGTTGGGGACGTCTTCCAGCCTGCCACTACACAGCTTGGAGGGCGGCGATGACTGTCCCAATGGAGAATCCATCCAAAGACTTTCTTGAGTAGTCTTTGAGATAGTGGGCCGTGAAGGTCGACTGGTGTGACCAAGTGCCGGCCTGTAGGATCTGCCCCACTGCCATGTTTCTCTCAAAGGCCAAGGAAGTGCTCAGGCCTCTGATGTCATGGGGACGGGGAGTGCCTGGTACTGCCACCTTGTCTTGTTCATAAGACCTAGTGATGACTTGTCTCAGCCAGAAGGAAATAGTGTTCTTGGACACTTGCTTCTTATTAACGCCTGAAGAGACGAAGAGGTTCTTGGCACCTGGGCGGAGATGAGCCGTCCTTTCCAGGTATTTCCTGATCGTCCTGACTGGGCATAACTTCAGGTCTTCCGTATTGCCTGTCTTGGGGATGGCCGGAATTGAGAAACCTTCAAACCTCGGGTCCCAGACTGCTGGGTTCTGAGTCTTTGCTACAAAGGAGGGTACGAACTTGAAGGATACCTCCCTCCACCCTTTGGAGTGTGCCACGTCGTAGGAGAGACCGTGGATCTCACCTACTCTCTTAGCCGAAGCCAAGGCTAGCAAGAAGACTGTCTTGAGGGTGAGATCTTTGTCCCCGATATCTCTGAGTGGTTCAAAGGGAGGACGACACAACATTTTCAGGACCTTGGCCAGGTCCCATCTGGGCACTCTCCTGGCTTGAGGAGGACAGGATTGTTCGAAACTTCTAATCAGCATCCCTATGTGTCTTGAGGTCCCCAGGTCGATGCCTTTCAGGAGAAAGACTTGGCCCAAGGCTGCTCGTACTCCTTTAATAGCTGGGATTGACATCCCTATTTTATCCCTAAGGTACACGAGAAAGTCAGCTATGTCAGGGACCGAGGCTTTAAGAGGTCTTATGTGTTTTGCCGCGCACCACTTCGTAAAGGCGGCCCACTTCGCCTGGTAGACCACGGTAGAGGATTTTCTTAGGTATAGGGACATCCTCTTAGCTGTGGAGGAGGAGTACCCCTCCTTCTTCAGGAGTCGCT
Organism: Palaemon carinicauda; assembly: GCF_036898095.1. Lineage (NCBI taxonomy): Eukaryota > Metazoa > Arthropoda > Malacostraca > Decapoda > Palaemonidae > Palaemon > Palaemon carinicauda. The sequence goes on from NC_090742.1 coordinate 106,214,158, forward strand.
CGATAGTCTCCAGGCGTGAAGGCGAAGAGAGAGAGGGTTGTCGTGGAACTTGAGGAAGTGAGGTTGACTCAGTAGATCTGACCTGGGGGGCAGAGGCCATGGCGGGTGGCTTGCCAGGTCCTTCAGATCCGCGAACCACTCTCTCTCCGGCCACCAGGGCGCTACCAAAGTCATCTTTAGGTTTTGGGAGGTTCTTACTCTGTTGAGCACTTGCCTTAGCAGCGTGAAGGGGGGAAAGGCATATACGTCCAGGTTGTCCCACCTGTGCTGGAAGGCGTCTTCTAGGGCTGCTCCTTCGTCTGGTACCGGGGAGCAATAAACCGGTAACTTGGCGTTGAGCTTCGTTGCGAAGAGGTCCATCACCGGGGAGCCCCAGCGTTGAAGGATGAGTCTGGCCACTTCTGGGTGTAGGGACCATTCAGTCCCTACTATCTGACCTATCCTGCTGAGGCCGTCGGCTAGCACGTTCCTTTTCCCGGGGATGAACCTTGCTAGCAGTGTTACCTGGTGCTCGTCCGCCCAATGCAGGATGTTTACGGTGAGGTCGCACAGTTCCTTCGACTTCATGCCACCTTGTTTCTTGATGTAGGCTACCACCGTGGCGTTGTCGCACATTAGGGCCACGGTGTTTCCCTTCAACCGACTTGCAAAGTGCAGACATGCCTTTTGTACTGCTTTTAGCTCCAGGACGTTGATGTGGAGTTGCTTTTCGGTCTCCGACCAGGTCCCGCTTGCTGTTTCCTCCCGCAGGTGGGCTCCCCACCCTAGGCTGGAGGCGTCTGTGAACAGGAGAAACTCGGGGGGACAGGACCCGTGGGGCATCCCCTTGAGGGAGTTCGACTGGCATCGCCACCAATTTAAGGCTGCCTTCGTGTCCGGAAAGACCGGAATCGATGTTTTCTGAGAGCCTGTCTGGGACCATAGAGCCTTGAGGTTCCATTGTACGGGTCTGAGCCGTATCTTCCCTTGGGGAACCAGCTTCTCTAATGAGACCAGGTGACCTATCAGCCTCTGCCAGTCTTTCGCTTTCCTGGGAAGCCCCGACAGGAACGGCTGAATGATTTTGATGAGGTTCTGTATCCTGTCTTCCGAGGGGAAGGCCTTCCCCTGCACGGTGTCCAACGTCATCCCCAAGTACCCCATTCTGTTGGATGGAGTTAGGTTCGATTTCTCCAGGTTGATAATGATTCCCAGACTCCTGCAGAACCGGAGGAGGTCCTTTCCTTGCTCTTCCAAGAGGGCCTTTGAGCTGGAAAGGAGCAACCAGTCGTCCAGGTATCTGATGAGGCGGATACCTCGTTCGTGAGCCCATACTGAGACTGTCGCGAAGACCCTCGTGAACACTTGAGGGGCCGTCGACAGTCCGAAGCAGAGGGTCCTGACCTGCAGGATCTGGAAGCCCCATTTTACCCGGAGGAACTTCCGACTCGACGGGTGGACCGGAATCTGGAAGTACGCGTCCTTGAGGTCGACCGTCATCATAAAATCTTTCTCCCTCAAGGACATAAGGACGGATTTTGGGGTGTCCATCTTGAAGTCCGTCTTCTTGACGAACTTGTTGAGGGCCGACATGTCTATCACCGGTCTCCACCCCCCCGTTGCTTTCTCCACCAGGAACAGGCGGCTGTAGAAGCCTGGCCCTGGGAGAAGGACTTCTTCCATGGCTCCCTTCTCCAACATGGAGGAAACTTCTTTTTGCAGGGTAGCCCTTTTCAACGGGTCCCTGGGAGCTAACCATTCTGTCTGGGTGGCTGGAATAAGAGGGGGTGGATCCGCTATGAAGGGGATCCTGTAGCCTTCTTTCAGGACGGACACCGTCCAAGCATCTGCCCCATGCGTTTTCCATGCTTGCCAATAAGGTCTGAGGCATCCCCCAACCCGAGGCCTGGGCGGGAGTAGGGGGCCTCTCCCTCTACCTTCTCCTAGAGGGGCGGCCTGATCTGCCTCTCTTCGAGGCGGAGTAACCTGACCTGAAGGAGCTGGCAGAAGCTGGAGCTCCCCTGCGGGAGGGCTGTGGAGTTGATGTCCAGGAGGAGGCGGGGGCGTCCCTCCTCGAAGAGCTGGGGATAGCCTGAGGGGTCACGGCACTATCCGAGACTGACCTCCTGTAAGGAGGCCTCCTGGAGGATGTTTGCTTGGGGACGTTGGCCTCTCTCCTCTTGGACACCTTCTCCATCAGCACCTCTAGTTCCTTCAACGGAAACAGGGATTCGCCTCCTAGGGGTAGGGTACGAATCACTCGAGCCTCTCTGTCCGGGATTTTTCTTGTCACTTTGGAAAGCACTGTGTCCCGCTTTTGAAGGACCCAGTTGGCCGTCAAGGAGAGTGCCTGATACGCCATAAACTTGAGGGCTTTCCCCCCGGAGGTGAGAAGGTCCGACAGGAGACCTTGTTGCTCAGGGTCGTCGGGGTCTGTGGAGGCCTGTACATTAACCAACGTGGAGGCCCACCAGTCCAGCCATGAGGAGACGTTAACCATATCTCTTGACATTTCCTCCATCATGCCGGCTTCAGAGGGCGAGAAGGACACAGGGGCTGAATAGGCCCTTTCGTCCGAGCCGCCTTGTCCTAGGATGTCCAAGGCTGGGTCCACCCTACAGGGGCCTGGGCGCCGTCCTTCCGGGATATAAACTTTGCCCTGTATTTTAAGACCCTGGAGGAGTTTGGAGGCACTCTGGGACTTGGGGGCCTCCGCACTGCTGGCCACCAAGTTGTCGATGTATTCTTGTCCCAGTACTAGGTCTGGGGCGAGAGGCAGGGCCAGGGAGGACTTCGGAAGGACGTCACGGTGAGTATATCTCAAGAGGCTCGACCTCCAGGCATTCACCTTAGGCGCCGAGGGTTCCGGAATTCCATGGAGCCTCCTGACGAGGCCTACCACCCTTCTGTAGGCGGAGTCCTCCGACGGGGAAGCCTCGCCTCCGTCGACCGAGGCCTCGGCTTGGCGGAGGGGCGCCGTGCTTGGGCGGTAAACTGGCCGTTCTCTTCTCGGTCCCAGGGAGGACGTCCCGCAACCGTAGGGCGCCCCGTACGCGGTTGGGTCTCGCCGTAGGGCGGGGGCCACTGACTCCGGGAGGCCTTTCAACTGCCCCAAGGCTCTGGAAGCGGAGGACACGGTCCCGGTGGGAAGACCCGACCCCGGAAACTGGTCCTTCCTGCTCGACGACCGCCCCAGCTGGGCTGGTTCGGTCGGGCTGTCTTCTCGGAAGCGCGCTTCCCCCCGCTGGGCGGGGTGAACCGGAGGCCTCGAGGACTTGTGCCTGAGAGCGAGGTCCTTCTTGCGTGGCAGGTCGAGCGGTTCTAGGTTGTATGTAGGCAGTGACAACCTAGAGGCTCGTTCGCTGGACCGAGAGTCTGGAGAGCGGTGCTCTCTGGACTCTCCTGCGGGCACGTAGACCCATTCGCCGCCGGGAGAGACCTCCCTCTTGTACTTACGGGAGTGAGAGCGTGGGCGCTTCCTGTTGTGCCGCGACCTCGACCTGGAGCGGGAACGATCACTATCGGTCCGCTCTCTCTTCCGGTGCCGTTTCTCCCTGCGTTCTCCCCCGGAGGATGAGTCTGCTTCCGAAGAGTCCGAGGGAGCCACGTTCCTCGCGTAACGACTGCCCGAGTGATGCGCGGGGGAGGCTCTTCGCCGTCGACCGTCCGAGACAGGGTGCTGGAGGAAGTCCTCGGGAACTGCTGTAGATATCGAGGGCACCGAGTCTACTCTGTCCCTGCTAGGAGGCCAGGGACCCAGGGACACGTCCATCCTTAGCGGTGACCTCCCCGGAGTATTCGGCAATTTCCACCCGAAGGCATCGCTACTCGGGCGACGAACTCTAGCGTGGTTGTCCTCTGGCGGGGGAGAACCCGACGCACCGGCCCACGAGGGCGGGGGGGAGTCTGAAATAGCCACACTGCCCCACACTGGGTCTTCTGAGGAAGCGTGATCCCCTGCCACGTGGCCCGATTCCCCCGAAGCACTAGCGGTCCTTCCGTTCTCTCCAGAGGGGCCAGCCCTTGGTTCCTCCCTCACACTGGGTTCACCGGGGAGAACACTATGGCTAACAATAACACTGGGGGCTTGTTGCCCACTCCTCTGCGAAGGAGACGGAGAGGCCGAGGCTTCGTCGGACCGATCACTGACCGACTGTAAAGAGGACACGCCACTCACTTTCTTGGCGGAAGGCTTCGACGACTTCTTTTTCTTGGTACTATACTGTACCCACTGAATGCCGTCCCAACTCACGCACTCGGGACACGTGTCCGAGGAGGAACAAACTTTACCCCTGCACCTGGGGAATGAGGGTCCACTTCTGGCTTAGAGAGGAAAGCCCCACACGACTTTCCTGCTCTAGGACCAGGACAACGACGCACATGCTCCATCGTTCGCACACGAAGGGCCAACACTAACGAGTTACAGGAACACTGGATATACGCAAGGGGAACGTACTGAAAACACTTTGCGAAAACGCACTATCGCAGAAAAAACACAAGTCCCCACACTGGAAGCACGTGGGATCACAACGCGCCAAAGGATCGAGAGTTATGCGAGAAAGGGTGAGATGTTTCACATCTCACGACCAAGAACTTAATGAGCATCCTGACCCGGGAAAGCAGTGATCTGCCCTAATCCGGGCCGCAGGGCTTATCCTGGCGGCGGGGGTAGAAACTATCTGGAGCGAGATAGGGGGGGGTAACGCGGGAAATCTTGGTCGAGATTGAGAGAGGTCAAGGACCCTCCTAAGGAAGTAATTCTCGGTAAGTATTCGTGTTGGAACAAATATATATATATATGTATATAACCCATATTTTACTCCTAATATATGGATGTATATATAGGGCTTTTATGAATATGATATGAAAAACACGTCTAAATGTGCAAAAATTTCATATATATATATATATATATATATATATATATATATATATATATATATATATATATATATATATATATATATCCAGACACTTGGTCTTTGTAATATAAGAGAGATGGTTGTAAATTTACCATTATTATTATTATTATTATTATTATTATTATTATTATTATTATTATTATATATTATTAATTTATTACTAGCTAAGCTACAACAACCCTAGTTGGTAAAGCAAGATGCTATAAACCCAAGGGCTCCAACAGGCAAAAATAGCCCAGTGAGGAAACGAAACAAGAAAATAAATAAACGATATAAGAAGTAGTGATAAACTAAAATAAGATATTTTAAAAACATTAATATTTTAACAGATAATTGATATATAAACTATAAAAGATCTTATGTAAGCCTGTTCATCATAAAAAAACATTTGCTGGTAGTACATATTGTGTGTGTGAGAGGAAAAACAAATGAATAGAGTGCCTGATTATGTAAATGAGCTTTGGTGAACGTCCTAGTGAATGACTCATAAAGAGGACGCCACCATTGTATCCAATTACACCACACACTGCCCCTCCACCCCCCTGATCCCTATAACCCTTTCGTTTGAGATTGCTGAGGAAGGCGTCGTAAAGCGTTTAGAAGCTTGTCGGGACCCAGGAACCCCTTCTCCATTTCCCGCTTGTCATTCCCTCCACTATGGCGTACGTTTTCATGACCTAGAAAGTACCTTCTGATAAAGAGATCACATTTAAAGCCACTTATCTTTTGTATAACTTACAAGTTGAACATCAGTCACGTGACGAAGGGGATAGAAGTGCTGATAACTTACTGTGATAAGTTTAGCATTGTTTTATGTTTTTAGCATTTTGAATTCATAGCACTTTGTAAATCAACTTCTAATTTTCATATCCAATGTTTTTTCATTTTCAAACAAAGATTATAAAACAACGCAATTGTGAAAGAACTGCTAAACATTACTTTATATATATATTTTTGGGCTCAAGCCATGTCGTCCTGATGGAAGTTCCTATAGGGTAGCTTCCTAGGGTATATTACAACTACGGCGATATTCCCAGAGAATTTACCTTAAGGTACCAGAATTCTAACTCCTGGAGCGAGTATCCCTCGTGAAAGGGATATCGCGACATATCAGAGGACGTATTCTAGACACGTCACATGGCAATCTACATCCTGGACAGAGATTTCGTCTCGTAGGAGGTGATTGGCGAGATACGAATTCGGGAAAGAAAAAGGGGAGCCGCTCCCAAGGCTTCCCTATCCCCCGATTCGTATGCGTGCCTGGCGCCAATCCTGGCGCCATCTGTATTCCTTTTTGCGTAGCTTAACAACTCGGTGTTTTTTCCTGTTTTTCTCGCAAATCTTGGATTTATTCGACTTTTCATGGCTTCTTCGTCTTCGTCGGCCTCTGATAAGTTGAGTATAGTGTCTGTTATGTATAAATGTAGGCTCTTGGTAAAATTTTGAGTGATTAATAGGATTAATCTTTGATACAAGAGCCGTAGCCTACCAGAGGCGTCTTGGACGCTGTCGCTCGCTAGGTATAAGTTAGTTAGTCAGAGCGACATTCCTGGTTGTTTTGCTTTAATAAATTTTTGCTATTTAGCATTACAGTGAACCCTCGTTTATCGCGGTAGATAGGTTCCAGACGCGGGCGCGATAGGTGAAAATCCGCGAAGTAGTGACAGCATATTTACCTATTTATTTAACATGTATATTCGGACTTTTAAAACCTTCCCTTGTACGTAGTACTGTTAACAAACCACCCTTTACACCCTGTAATGTACAGAACACTTAATGCATGTACTACAGCACCCTAAACTAAAACAGGCACAAATATTAAAGGCGATTTTATATCATGTGTTTCCTAAACACCTAAAAAGCACGATAAAAAATGGCAACCAATGTTTTGTTTACGTTCATCTCTGATCATAATGAAGAAACAAACTCATTTAGTGTACACATATATGTACGTATGGTTAGTTTTTGCATCGATTATATTGATTATACAGTACTGTATGTTGATTTTTTTATTACCAATGTTTTAGTTTACGTATTTTTCTTAGGACTTCCAAATGAAATCTTTTTCTTTATGACGCCGCCTGAAACGACGGCGTGTACGCTCAGTAAACAACCACGCTCAGAACAAACAAGGCATTTAACACGCATGATGATAGTGATAAATAATGATACAGTACATACAGTATTTACAGTACAAAGCATTTACAAAATATGTTACCTTACAAATATAAATTATACAGTACTTGTACGTAGCAAAGCAGGAAAACAATTTGAGAGAGAGAGAGAGAGAGAGAGAGAGAGAGAGAGAGAGAGAGAGAGAGAGAGAGAGAGAGAGATTGTTTTACTGTACGTACGTAAATGTAAATTTTAAACAAAAAAAATATGATAGGTTACAACATGTAGACTTTTAAAACCTTCCCTTTAACTTAATGCATACAGTACGTACAGTACTAAACTTTAAAACAGGTTAAAGTAAAAAATAAAGATTGTTACTGTACTCACCACGAAAGAAGTTCCAGAAAAACTTGAATGACGATGGCGATGAATTTGCTGCACAGTAGAAATGATGATGATGAAGCTGATGATGTGTTCTACTGTGCAGTCAATGATAGTATTTTACGTCTCTTCAGACGGAGGTGTCTTTTCCTGGGACACCTCTTCAACTTCTTCAATTTCTTCCGAAGGCGTACTAGCAGGAGGAACTGGCTCTTTTTTGCGAGGCTGAAAAAACATTGTGATCGGAAGTTGTTGCCGCTGCTTCTTTTTTCGATCCAAGAGCATCCTGTAGGGAGTCGTGATGTCATCGACCTTGTTGCAGAATTGCATCGCGCGAACCATATCCTCGTCCCACTCTTGCAACATTTCTTTCGCCTCCTTCATATGGTTGCAGAACTTGGCGAGCCGTTCTAATGTTAAGCCCGTTTCTTCTACATTTTCTTGGGTCTCTTCCTGGGTACCCTCACTCTCTTCCTCACTTGCCGATTTCGTCAGGTCTTCGAGATCTGCGTCAGTTAGGGGCTGGGAATGGCAGTCCAACAACTCGTCGACGTCTTCAGTCGTCATGTCGCCAAACCCGTCACCCCCAATTATGGCAGCCAACTGCACAGATTTCCGTATTGCAGAGTGTTGGATTTCCGACGGAGTAAATCCCTTGTCGTCGTAAACAATATCGGGCCACAGCTTCTTCCAGCTCGCATTTACAGTTGCAGGTTTCATCTCTTGAAGTGCCTTTTGAATATTCTGCAGGCACGTGGCTATGGTGTACTGCCGCCAGTACGCCTTCAAGTTGAAGTCTTCATCCTCGTCATCTTGGGCAGCATCCACACACGCAACGAGGTCCGCCAAGGTATTCTTCGTGTAGAGGGCCTTGAACGCCCTGATAACCCCCTGGTCCATTGGTTGAATCAATGACGTGGTGTTGGGTGGCAGGAACTCAACCTGAACGCCCTCACGCGACAGGTCAGTTGCGTGTCCACCAGCGTTATCCATAAGGAGAAGGATCTTGAATGGCAAGCCCTTCTCTAAGAGATATTCATGGACTTGCGGGATGAAACACTGGTGGAACCAGTTGGAGGTCAGCATCTTCGTAATCCATGCCTTTTGATTATGCATCCAGTACACGGGAAGGAGATTCTTATTTTTGTTTTTCAAAGCGCGAGGATTTTTTGACTTATAAATAAGCCCCGGCTTTAACAAAAATCCAGCAGCATTGCCACACATCACGAGGGTAACGCGATCCTTGAATGCCTTAAAGCCAGAGGCTTTGGCTTCCTCTTTGAACAGGAAAGTTCGCGACGGCATTCTCTTCCAAAACAAGCCGGTTTCATCCATATTAAACACTTGTTCCGGCTTGTATCCACCTTCAGCGATAATGTTCTTGAAAGTCTGGTTCACGTAAGTTTCAGCAGCGGCAGTGTCAGCGGAAGCAGACTCCCCATGCAGGGAAACGCTTTTCAGGGCGAAGCGTTTCTGAAACTTCGCGAACCATCCTTTGCTGGCGGAAAAACGTTGTTTCTGACGCTGGGAATCAGTGGAGGTCCCTGGTTGAGGATCATCTACATCATCATCTTCTTCAGCATGGTCGCCATCGTCGTCATGAGGTTCCTTTGCCGCAAAATTCTCATACAAGCTCAAAGCCTTTGTTCGGATGGTGTTCGTATCCAACGCTATGTTCTTCTTCCGACAGTCGGCAATCCACACAGCTAAAGCACCTTCCATGCGTACGATCGTTTTATTACGCGTTGTAACGACTCGCTTCGCTGATCTGCTAAAGGTGATTGCAGCAGTCTTTCTAATGTTCGCCTCGTCCTTCCTGATGTAGCGAACGGTGGATTCGTTGATGCCAAAATGGCGGCCGGCGGCCGCGTAACTTCTACCATCTTTTAACATGTCGAGAAGCGTAACCTTCTCAGCTATCGTCATCATTCTTCGGTGGCGTTTAGGCTCACTACCAGCCTTACTAGAAGCAGAACGCTTGGGAGCCATTGTAACAGAAAGTTCAACAAAAAGTTCAACTTAAAACAGTCGCACACAGCACAGATTCAACTTCACAAACTTAAGAACGTCTACTCAGCAATACGCGGAAAGAGAAAGTGAACGATGCAGTCCCGCGAGAACTCTGATGCTGCGGGTTGGAGATGCGGGCCAAACACCAATCACAGGCTAGATAACAAAACTTGAGTTTTGATTCGTCATCTATCAGCGCTTGAACCAATCACAACCCGTCTTATACAGTACTATGGTGCGTTGATTACTCATAGAAGATGTCCCGCGCACACTGAACGTACGTAGATTAAGTACAATACCGTAATAATAATAAATAATGATAATAATACTGTACAGTAATAATAATAATAATAATGATTAATAATAATAACAATAATAATTTTATTAACAACAACAACAATAATAATAATAATAACAATAATAATAAAAATTTACGTACGTACGCTATTTTACGCCTCTCTCTCTCTCTCTCTCTCTCTCTCTTTCTCTCTCTCTCTCTCGTACGCTTACAGTACTTATTCGAAATGTGATTTTTGCAACAAAGAATATTATTGGATGCAGTACTGTACTACGTACGTATACATACAAAAGATTCATGGAAAAGAAGCACATCCATTACAGTACACACCATTCTAATATGGTATGACTGCATCTGATTTGCGTTTCATGTTCGATTTAATTTTACTACGTACTGAATTATCGTATGATCACATTCTCTTTTCGTGTTTTATTTCTTTCTGTGCTGAATTATATATCATATGTAATGCAATGAACAATCAGTAAGAGCAGATATTACTATAATTACAGTATTAATGGAATTACAGGTAACAAAATATCGTATTTGGTTATCTTCAGATTTCGCGGTATTTTCGAATTTTCCGGAAAATCCGCGATATGTATATATATATGGGTTATGGGAAAACCCCGCGAAGTGGTGAATCCGCGATTGTCGAACCGCGAAGTAGCGAGGGTTCACTGTACATAGGATTTCCTTTCGTGTTTAGTATTATTTGGCGAAGTATTCGCCATTCTGGCCTACGCTAGGCCATGTAGCCTAGTCGTTTGGTCCTAGTACTTCATGCATGATTATGGTTTTTCCGAGTGTAATTAAAATTTTATTGAAGCTTTAGGCTATATTTTATACATTTTAGACTGTGTGGAATATTTCCAAGATAGTATACGAGTGAGTTTCGGTGAATTAGGTAATCGATTCTCTTGGTGCCTAGGCTAGTTGCTTATGGAGCCTTAGTATACTTTATCATACTCCCCGGTTGCTTTCTTTTCTTCGGAGAAGGTATGCAATCCCTTTCCCTCTGTTTAAGCCTTGGGCTTATCCCTAAGTGGTTTTTTCCGAAATTTATTTTCGATAAAACTATACTAGGGTGTTACTGTACCTTCCTGTTCCTGTAGTATGGTTCAAGAGGGACAGAACAACAGAGTTTTTAGTCTGAGTCTGTGTTGTCTGGCTTGGGGCTGAGTCCCCCTCGCTGACCTAACACATACAAAGGGAGCTTAGCTCCCTTAGGTCACTACCGAAGGTTTCTGTGGATATGATTCCTTCTTTTGTGATCTACCAGACTAGTCCTGTTGCTGTTCTCGCGGGAGGATAAGTTCTTCCCTTGGGAGTAGCAACGCCTTCCTTGCTTTGGTGCTCTGGAAGCTGGCAAGTATTGCTGGCCTTTCCCCTTAGATCTCCCTTAGGCTAAGATAAGTTTCTTAGCTGCGGGTGATCTGTCACTAAAGCAAGGTTGGCAGGACCCTCTTGTCCCTTCCCCCTCTTTCTTCATACGGTACTGTACGTCGTTCTACATCTGGACCTAGTATAGGTTAGGATGTGGAATTGACTCAGCCCCTTGCCGGCCGGCAGAGCTGGCCGGCAGGGGTCTTACTGTACTGTACGTCGTTCTACTTCTGGACCTAGTATAGGTTAGGATGTGGAATTGACTCAGCCCCTTGCCGGCCGGCAGAGCTGCTGGCCGGCAAGGGTCTTATGTTTTCGAGTGCTGCCCGGACCTCTCTTGGTCCCTCATCCATGCCTGCCGGCAGAGCCGGACGGCATGGGTCAAGGAAGCCTGAATTAGTTTCTCCCCTTCCTTATATGCACTCTTTCGGTTGCCGGGCTTGGAGGTTGTGTACACTCTTATCCCGGCATCCATTCTATTTTTCTTCTAAGTGCTGTACCTGTCCCGGCTGCCGGCCTATGAGGCCGGCAGCCGGGCAGGTGTAGTCCTCTGGTTCTTTTGCTGCCGGCTGGCATCGGTCTTGTACCTTTGCCGGCCGGCTTATGTCAGCTCTTGTCTGCCGGTCACCAAGAGTGTGGCCGGCAGCTGGGTACTACCTTGTGTAGTTGCTGGCCGGCAGCCATTGCCGGCCAACACTCGCTGTTACCGGCCGGCAGTTGCTGCCGACCGGCACAGGCATTTGAACCAGAGTGCTGCCGCCCTATAGCTGTTAAGTAGTATACTTTAAAGCTAGTGGTGGTGTGTGCCGGCCGGCAAAGGCAGGCCGGCACACATCCCCCTATACTGTACTAGTATTCTTCAGTATAACATATACAGTAAGAAGAAAACTATGGTAAGGGTTTTGGTACAGCACTGTGTCTTCTAACACTATTGTTTTTTCTTGCACATCCCTTTGCTGTTGCCCTACAGATAGGAAGCTGAGTTCTTCCCTGTCTATTATCCAGGATTTTAAAATCATTGCTTAGGTGTGAGCTCCACCTGTTTCCTCTGGAAACCTTGCATTGGTTACTCTAGAAGAGATAAACCATTTTGATTTTATTATCTGGAAGGCTGCAACAATGGGTTGTGAGGGAAACACAAGTGTGTGTCTTTCCTTTCTGAATTGTTATGCTATACTATGCATATCCAGTGATACATAGTTCACTTGATACTCATGGAAATTTCTTCTCTTTACAGAAGGACACTCCGAAGTGGGGAAGTGCTTTCTGCAATGTCAGCAGCAAGAACCTCTGCGGACATGAGTTTTGTAGGAGACACGCAGCATACGCTGTCTCCAAGGATGATCTCCGGTATTGGGACCCTCAGGTATGTACTGTGTGCACTAACCTGATTACTGAGACATTTAAATAGCTAGGAAGAAGCTTCGTACCTGGGTAAGGGGCTTCCAAAAGAACACTTCTGGCCCTTATCTTCCAAGTGAGAAGATGAGGGCGTATCCTTTCCCTAAGGCATCATCTGATGCAGTGATTCCCCAGCCTCAAGAGGAGATCCCCTAAGTTCAGATCCAGGTGGATGCTGAAGTCGCGGTCGCGATGCAAGACATCCAGCTAGATGACAGGATGTCTGATGTGGACGGGTGTCAGGAGGAAGACCTCCTGGCAGAAGCCCAGGATGAAGTTCAAGCCCCTCTACATCGGCCGGTCTCCCAGTAGAGCTGGGACAGGCCCTCTCTTCTATTGTTGGAATGATCCAACAAATGCAGAAGGAGAATCAGGAGAAGGCGGCTGCAATGGAACTGCGAATGCAGTGCCTTGCAGAATCACATGGGCCCCAGAAAAAGCTCAATGTGAAAGACCTTCCCTTGTGCTCAGATGCTAAACCATGGAGGTATGCTGAGCACATGCCGATGACGACTGGAAAGATCGTCATCTCGGATAAGCTGGGCTCAGTTCCCCTGGAGGAGGTGGAATTCTGGCCCAGCAAGGCATCATATCCGGACTGTTATGTCCGGCTGAGAAAGGAACCAGCTTCAAAGGAGGAGACAGAGCCGAAGGAGGTCATAGTGATGGACCATGCTAAGGCTCAAGCTCTACTTTAATCCTTGATGAAAGAGAGGGGCTTCTCTAACTCAAAGGTAGCCGCATTGAATAGGAAGCTCCCTTCCTTTGTGTCCTCGCCTACTAGAGCCTTCCCCTTTTTACAGAAAGGGTTTCTGGCTGTACTAAAAGCAATCTAGGCCGGCAAGTCTTGCCCCTCCCTAGAGGAGTGTAAACCCTTGTCGCTGGCCCTGCCTATGGACCACAAAGACTGGAAGGACGTCCATCTTACGTTCTCAGTGGGAAAGTTGGAGGCTGATATTGCCGGACGTCAGTTCGGCAAGGACCTCCCTAAGCTGTCTGACTTTCTTTTGCGAAGTGAGTTCGATACAAAAGAAAGACTGACTGCCTCAATGTCTCTTCAGACTACTCTCGAGACGATGGCAAGTGACCCCAAGGTCCATGAAATGTTCATGGTAGTGGCCAAGCCTCATCTGGCCACAGTGACGAAGGACCTTTATGGCTTCGTCAAGGCAAGGAGAACTTGTAGGGAGTTCGTGTTTACCTCGGCTACGGTGAGGCACGAGCCAAAGAAACTAATCTCCTCCAACATTTGGGGAAAAGACCTTTTCCCTACCGACTTGGTCAAAGAAGTTGTTGATAAGGCCGCCTTGGAGAATAGAAACCTTCTCCAGAAGTGGGGCCTGGCTATCAAAAGAAAGTCTTCCCCGGATGAGGGTCCTCAACCAAAGAGGAAGACTATGAGGACTAGGCTACCGTCTCGGCCAGCCAAGCCTGTTAGACAGCAACAGCAACTGCAATTGCCATTGCCCCCAGTGCCCCAGATCGTGGCACAAACCCCGACCACATTTCAGTGGGTACCCCAGGCCGTGTCGACACAGTCCACGGCATTCACCCCAGCGTTCGAAGGGCAGTCTACTTCCTTTCGAGCAAAGCCTAGAGGAGCAGCCAGAGGCTCGTCTAGACGCCCCTCAAGGGGAAGGGGATTCAGGGGTGGTCGTGGTCAGAAAGGCAAGACCTCAGGACGGCAGTCAAAGTGAGGTGATACCGGTAGGAGGGAGACTTCTGAAATTTCGGGATCGGTGGACCTTCGATCCCTGGGCCCACAGCCTACTCAAGAATGGACTGGGCGGGAGCTGGTACAGCACTCCACCCCCGTACCTTCGGTTTTTCCAACACTCCACCCCCGTTATGGAGGAGTACGTTCAAGAACTGTTGGAGAAAAAAGGTGATCCGAAGGGTGAAGCCCATCAATTTCTAAGGGAGGCTGTTTTGTGTTCCCAAGAAAGACTCGGAAAAGCTCAGAGTCATTCTGGACTTGTCGCCACTTAACAAGTTCATAGTGAATTGCAAATTCAAAATGCTAACACTGCAACACATAAGGACCTTACTGCCCAAGAGGGCATATTCCGTCTCTATAGACTTGTCAGACGCCTATTGGCACTTTCCAATTAACCATCGACTCTCCCCCTACCTAGGGTTCAGGCTACAACGAAGACTATACGCCTTCGGAGCCATGCCATTCGGGCTAAACATAGCCCCAAGGATTTTTACGAAGCTTGCGAGCGTAGCTCTCAAACAATTACGCCTAAAGGGAATTCAGGTAGTAGCCTACCTGGATGACTGGTTGGTGTGGGCAGCATCCGAGACAGAATGCTTGCAAGCTTCCAGTCAAGTGATCCAGTTCCTAGAGTACCTAGGCTTCAAGATCAACAGAAAAAGTCTCGACTTTCTCCATCTCAAAAGTTCCAGTGGCTGGGAATCCACTGGGACCTTTTGTCACACCGTTTCTCCACCCCGGCGAAGAAAAGGAAGGAGATAGCGGGTTCTGTCAAGAGACTTCAAGATTCCGAAAGGATATCAAGACACGAGCAGGAGAGAGTACTGCGCTCTCTCCAGTTTGCTTCGGTGAAAGACCCAGTGCTAAGAGCACAGCTAAAGGATGCAATCGGAGTTTGGAGAAGTTATGCATCAAACGCGTGAAGAGATCTGAGAAGACCAGCCGCTTCGGCTAAGTACTCTTCTCAGGCCTTGGTCCCAAGCCAGACATCTAAAGAAGTCGGTTCTTCTTCAGCCACCTCCCCCGTCGGTGACGATTCACTCAGACGCCTTGAAGGAGGGATGGGGAGGTCACTCTCATCGGAAAAAAGTCCAGGGGACTTGGTCCAGGCTATTCAAGACCTTTCACATAAAACTTTCTAGAAGCTAGGGCAGTGCTCCTTACCTTAAAGAAAGTCTTCCCGCGTCACTCGATCCACATAAGGTGGTGATAGACAGCGAGGTAGTTGTGAGATACTTGAATCGACAAGGATCGAGGTCACCACCTCTCAACCAGGTGATGTTGGCCGTCTTCCGATTGGCGGAAAAGAAGAAGTGGCACCTGTCGGCAGTTCACCTTCAAGGAGTCCGCAATGTGACAGCGGACGCTCTATCCAGGTTCACACCGATAGAGTCGGAATGGTCCTTAGACGCAGGATCATTCTCCTTCATTCTGAATCAGTCCCAGAACTGCAGATAGACCTCTTTGCGACGAAAGACAACAAGAAGTTGCCCCTGTACGTGCCCCGTACGAGGACCCCTTAGCGGAAGCAGTGGACGCGATGTCCCTCGACTGGAACAGATGGTCCAAGATTTATCTGTTCCCTCCTCACAACCTTCTGTTGAGGGTCCTCAACAAACTGAGATCCTTCAAAGGGTAGCGGCAATAGTGGCCCACAAGTGGCCGAACAGCGTGTGGTTCCTCCTGACATTGGAACTGTAGCTGAAGTTTGTACCACTACCAGATCCAGTTCTGACCCAGCGAGTCCAGAAGTCAACTGTCTGCGCTTCATTACAGAAAACCCGGACCCTGCAGCTCATGATTTTCTCTCCCTAGCGGTGAGAAAGCGTTTCGGGATTTCGAAAGCCAGTATAGACTTCCTTGAGGAATATAAGTGCAAATCTACTAGAAGGCAATATGAGTCATCTTGGAGAAAATGGGTGGCCTTTTGTCAAGGCGAAGAATCCGCAGGAGATCTTGACAGACTTCTGCTTATCTTTCTTCTCCACCTCCATGGTCAAGGGTTGGCAGCGAACACGATTTCAGCGTGTAAGTCTGCTTTGACAAGACCCATTCTATATGCCTTCCAGGTCGACCCAGGTAACGAGATCTTTAATAAAGTCCTGAAAGCCTGTGCTAGGCTCAGACCTTCAGCACCTCCAAAGCCCATTTCATGGTCTTTAGACAAGTTCTTCATTTCGCTTCTCTGTTGAGCAACGAAGAGTGTGCGTTAAAGGATTTGACACAAAAAGTTATTTTCCTATTTTGCACTCGCGTCCGGGGCCAGGGTTAGTGAGATTGTAGCCTCTCGAGAGAGGCAGGTCGTGTTCAGTTCCTGGATGGGGGAGAACTGAACCTGTTTCCGGATCCTACGTTTCTCGCCAAGAATGAGTTACCCACCAACAGGTGGGGTCCCTGGAGAATCTGCCCTCTGAAAGAAGATGCATCTCTATGTCCAGTAGAATGCCTAAAGGTCTATCTTCATAGAACTTCAGACTTCAAGGGTGGTCAACTATTCAGGGGAGAAACATCAGGCTCAAATTTATCTCTGAATCAACTCAGAGCGAAAATCACATATTTTATTCGCAGAGCGGATCCTGACAATACACCCGCAGGTCACGATCCGAGGAAAGTTGCCTCATTCTTAAATTTCTTTAATTGTATGGATTTTGAACATCTCCGTTCATACACTGGCTGGAAGTCTTCCAGAGTGTTCTTTCGCCACTATGCGAAGCAAGTAGAGGAACTAAAAGAGATCTGTGGTAGCAGTGAGTCGCGGTGTTAACCCTACTGTTTAACTCTGCGAGGAACAGTGGTCTTAATTGGGACGATTAATTCCAGGGTGAGTGTGTAGTTACATACTGTACTACAAACTAAGTGAGGGCACTGTGTTGCCCATCCAGACTGTTCCATTTCCGAAGGTGAACCTAGCATAAGTGCAGACATGTGTGCCGAGCGTTTCTAACGCTAATGTCATTGATTTGTAATACAGGCTTTTATGACTTTGATACCTCGGTATCTTAAAAGTGGCATCTAATGTTTTTTCTTTCAGACAAACAAGCTCTGTTTACTATCATACTTATGCTTAAAGTTTTGGATTATCCTCTTCTTATGTATATATATATATAATTGTGGTTAACCTGTCTATTTATTGCCTGTCAATAATCTGGTTCTTGAGAACCTTGCGTCTCCTTCACCTGTGTCAATTTATTGGTATAATTGAGCATTCATTCTATGTACCTTATCTGGGATAATTCTAATAGAATTGTTCCTTTATGCAAGCTATGTTGCATTGGTTTTCCTCCTTTGCGGATATAAAACCTTTGTCCAATACAAGTATTGTGCGGAGAACTGGTCGATATTTCATATTGACGCAGCGGTTCTTTACAAACTATGCTTTACTTAATATAGGGCGAGACCACTATATTAGCTTGCCTGGTATTCATACATAGATATATGTACTCTTCGAGACTTTTCCAGAGTCTAGTAGGACTCTTCCCTGTAGGGGGCAGGAAGCTCTAACATAGTTTATAGTTAGTTGAAAAGATGTATAACGGTAACATCTTAGGTCTCTAGGTCTAGTCGACCAGGAAAAAATTACCTCCGGGGAGTACGGCACGTTCTGAGAATCCACAGATACAGTAATGCTCTGGTACACTTCCATCAGGACGACATGGCTTGAGCCCAAAAAACGGATTTTGAGCGAAGCGAAAAATCTATTTTTGGGTGAGATGGCCATGTCGTCCTGATGGACCCGCCCTTGCCTTTCTAAGAAAGGGCTGTAGGATCCCTCCCTACATACAGTATCTGTAGCACCTCGTGTACGCTACAAGGAATACAGATGGCGCCAGGATTGGCGCCAGGCACGCATACGAATCGGGGGATAGGGAAGCCTTGGGAGCGGCTCCCCTTTTTCTTTCCCGAATTCGTATCTCGCCAATCACCTCCTACGAGACGAAATCTCTGTCCAGGATGTAGATTGCCATGTGACGTGTCTAGAATACGTCCTCTGATATGTCGCGATATCCCTTTCACGAGGGATACTCGCTCCAGGAGTTAGAATTCTGGTACCTTAAGGTAAATTCTCTGGGAATATCGCCGTAGTTGTAATATACCCTAGGAAGCTACCCTATTGGAACTTCCATCAGGACGACATGGCCATCTCACCCAAAAATAGATTTTTCGCTTCGCTCAAAATCCGTTATATATATATATATATATATATATATATATATATATATATATATATATATATATATATATATATATATATATATATATATATATATATATGTGTATTAGTTTTAGAAACCCTTCTTCTTTAGGATTTTGATGTAGTCATCAACAAAACGAAAATTTGTATGGTACAAGATTAATGAGGTTTCTGTTTTTATAAGTTTAGCGAAATTCATGTACTTTTAACCAGTATTTTCTCAACTTTGATAGGAATAAAAGCATCACATTTGTACTTTTTCATCAAATTTTGAATATGGGCACACTAAAACAACACTTTGACAATGGGAATATTAAAGACAAAAGTTTTCAATGAAGTTATGAAAAATCTTTATTATTTTTTAATATTATATCAAAGAAATGGTAGCGAGTGAAAAAGTAAGTTGCGTGAATATAGACAAGTTTCTTATAATTATTTGCAAGTGTCTTTTGCAGGCGTCTTACCCAGGTGTGTTTGCACTCATGCAATTTGGGTTGTTAATGTGTTTAAGGGCCATGTGTTCTTCTTGGATTAAACCTTGCTAATAGGCTGCATATCTGCATATAATACTTAATTCAGTTTGAATGAGTTATTTTTAGGTCAGTTGTTTTTATTATATATATTATATTTGACTGTATATCTATGGAAAGGTTGATTTCTCCTTCATTTATAGGTAAGGCATATAATTGAATTTCTAGAATTGGCAGAAATAGTTGTAGATAAGTTTTGTTATTCTCGCAGAAGAAACATAATTTTTGGGGGGTTAGTTTTGCGTGTTATAGGCCAACTAGTGTTACATTTAGATATCTCTGTTCAGTATCATGTAAATGAATCGTTAAAAGGATAGTGGGGTATATTGCTCTATTATAAAAGATGACAGATATGTATTTAGTTTGTAATTATGGAAACTGACGTCTGCATCAAGTGAAAGGATAGAATGTAGACATCTGTCAGGTGAGCGGTGGAAGAGAAATTCTCAACTAATTGAGGAACGAGGAAGAGAGAGGTGTCTTGCAAACTATTTGGTAACGGAAGAAAACAGTCATCTAGTGTGGTTTGTCGAACCATTTAATTTATAAGAGGGTAGCTATTGCCGTTGACCTTATCAGTTTTGTTGATAAAATATATATATGTATATATATATATATATATATATATATATATATATATATATATATATATATAATGTGTGTATATATATATATATATATATATATATATATATATATATATATATGTGTGTGTATATATATATATATATATATATATATATATATATATATATATATATACACACACACACATATATATATATATATATATATTATATAATGTATTTAATTAATATACGTGACCTGTCAAAAATTACTGCTAGATATTTAAAAAGATCGTATACACACACACCTGCAACCAGGGTATGACTATTTCCCGCTACCCTAGGGAGGGGGAGAGCTAGGTTTGACCGTGTATGCGTGTGTGTATGTATATATATATATATATATATATATATATATATATATATATATATATATATATATATATATATATATATATATATATATATGTGACTATTTCCCGATACCCAGGCATGGGGAGAGCTGGATGTGAGAGAAGTATATATATATATATATATATATATATATATATATATATATATATATATATATATATATATATATATATATATGTATGTATATATATATATATATATATATATATATATATATATATATATATATATATATGTTTATATATATATATATATATATATATATATATATGTATATATATATATATATATATATATATATATATATATATATTGTGTGTTTGAATGTGTAATAACATTAGAAAATTTATATACTATGAATATACTCAACAAAAACTAGTAGAATATTAAATTTATAATGGTAATAAAGTGCAAAAAGTAGCGTTTAATCAATTAAAAAATTCTAAAAAGACGATTGAGGCAATACAGTATATCGTCACGAACAGAAAATCGCTACTAACCTAACCTAACCTAACCCAAGATAAATGTATGATAGGTAGTAAGTAACATTATCCAATTTATACTGACTCATCATAATATGCCAAATAAAAGGGTCTAATTTGTATAAATCAGTCGAGAAATAAAAGAAAATTCCTGCTGTGAAAAGTGTAAGCTGGCAATAACCTTTCTTCCAATAGAACCTACTCTCGAATAAAACTTTCGACTACAGTCATTCAATTGGTAAATTACAAGCACTGCTATACATAAACACAGATGACATCACTTATACTTTTTTGCTCTTATATAGTATTCATGATTTAGTTTTTTTTTTTCCTAAGAATTTCTCCGTGTCCGGAATAGGGCCTACGGAATAACGTCTTTTTTTTCACAAATAATTTCATCATTGCTTGGAGTACTTTATATTGATTACAGTTTTACCTTGGATGGAAGTATTATTCTAAGTGCTGTGATCTTCAACCCGATATGATGCATAACGGGTGAGGGACGCAGAGTAAAAGTAATATATCTCTCATCCTCGATGAAAGTTTAAACTGTGTAAGTTTGTGCCTTGCGCTTTCATTTCATGGAAGGCGTGGTGGGTTGTCATTACGGAAGTTGGGGAATTGCCAGTCGCCTGGTGTGAGTGGCGTCAAGAAAAGAAATGTTCATCCTAGCAATTTTGTTCTTTCGTTATTCATTAGGACAAGGGAATATAGAAACGATTTGCTTATACACGTATGTTGCAAACATGCTTTTTGGGATTGTCTAATATTCCATTTCCATAAAGGCCATACCTTAATTTTGGAGACTCATCGTTGTCATGTCACACGTATGGATGAACAGGTATAGAATATTTTTGGGGGGAGGCGGTTATTAATTTATTCCTGTGGTAATAGTGGAATTTACTGACAGGCGTGGTTAGCCAGTGAAAGTAATGGGTCTGTTTCCAATACGGCTGTTCATTATCTGATTATCACGCATGTATTGTCAGCAACGATGGACTAGTGTCAGATATGGCAGGGCGGTAATACATGTTATTGTGATGCGTAAAGGCCCTGTCACACCTTGACGATTTAGCCAGCGTATGCCGACGTATGAAAAATTTGGCAAATACGCTGGCGTACGTCGAATAAGTTATGTGTAAGTTTTGTATACGTTAACAGCACGCTGAAGCACGTTGGTATACGTCGAAGTACGTCGAGGTCGTCGAAAAATTTTGTGCATGCTCAAAATTTCTCAACGTATGTCAGCGTATGGCTATACGTCCCGTATACGCAGGCCATAAGTAATAGGTAAGTTATGCGATCGTTGACACACGTTCAAACACGGCCAGGAGATTTCTTGGCAGCGTTCCTCGCACTTTTCTTTGGCATGACGCTGATGTTGGTACTGCAATGTCTAGTGCAGTTATGATTTGAAACATCGAGCGGCAGCCTTTTTATAGACTACGACACATGATCGTCGGCAATACGCTGCTGCACGCTATGCATAAGTTAGACTATCGTTGGGCATAAGTTGTGTACGCGGGCAACACGCTAGGCATTCGTTGGAATAAGTTATCTATAAGTTATCGAAACGTTCTATATAATTTACTGATACGTTATGTATACGTCCAACTCGTTATGAATACGCTATGTATACGCCCAAAATTGAAAAAAAAATTCGATAATTCAGCGTATGCCAGCGTTTTAGGGAAATTCTGATACGTCGGCATACGCTGGCTGAATCGTCAAGGTGTTAAAATGTAGTTATTTGGGATTTATGTAAAAGACTTAGATATACTGTTTGGTTGTTTTTGTACGTGGAAACGAGCATGCATGCATATATATATATTTATATATATATATATAATAAATATATATATATATATATATAATAAATATATATATATATATATATATATATATATATAATATATATATATATATATATATATATATATATATATATATATATATATATATATATATATATGTATATCTATATATATATAATGTTTGTTTGTGTTCTTTTTTAAAAAGGGACATAGAAAATGGACATGGAAAAGCCCAAATGGAGAAACGTAAAAGTATATAGATTTTATTCTCAGTGAAAGTCAATTTCGTTAAAGGTGTAAGTGTTAAACAAGTTAAACTCAAGTGATCATACAATGGTGGAAGCAAAATTTTTTTAGATCTAAGGAAAGAAAGATGAACAAATAATGTTAAGGAAGAAAATAAACTCTTCTATAAAAGGAGAAAAATCTGATGAGTTTAGTTTAGCAATACAAGATAGATACTCCCAGCTACATGATGAAATGGAAGCAATTTAAGAATAAATGAAGAGTAATTTAACAAAGTTTGTATTGGAATCAACACAAGCGATAGGGGGGAAGAGTTCCTCTACAAGATCAAGGAAAAATATCAGAAAACACCAAAACCCTAATAAAGAAAAGATTGGAAATGAGGGTAAAATCCAAGAGAGATGAAATAGAATTAGCAGAACTATCCAAAACAATAAAAAAAACTAAAAACCGAAAATATTCGTAAACACAATCAGACAAAAATTGAGGAAACACTATAGAAAGGAAGACTTGGAACAGGGTGCCAGTAGTTTGCTTTAAAGGATAAAAATGGAAATATCCACAATAGAGATGGAGCGATAAAAAGTGCAGAGGATTTCTATACAGTGTTGTATATTAGTGATATAAAAAAATAACCACCAATAAAAATGATAAAACACCTGGGCCAGTACTAAACGTAACAGTAGGATAAATAAAGACATGAAAAAAAGACAGAGTAGCAGGAGAAGGTAGCCTAACGATTAATTTAATAATATATGGAGGAGATTTCATAGCCGTAAAACTGATTGAACACTACACCAAATGTCTGCAAGAATGTTCTATACCTGCAGCTTAGAAAAAGTATCATTACAATAATTTACAAAAAGGGAGACACACAAGATCTGAAAAATTACTGCCCAATAAGTAATATGTAAAATATTTACAAAGATCATATTAGGCCTAGTAGAAAGAAAGCTAAACTTCGATTCAGAAGTAGGTAACAAAGAACTAACCCTATCCATATAATTAACCAGCTAATGGAAAAATCATCCGAATATGACAAACCACTATTTATGGCATTTATAGGCTATGAGAAAACTTTTGATTCTGTCAAAACATCAGCAGTAATGAAAGCCCTTCAAAAACATGGAAAAGAAGAATCATATGGTAGAACACTTGGAGATATGTATACATGAAGAACAGCAATCCCAAAACTACATAAAGTTAGTGAGAATATTCCGATAGAGAAAAGTTAGGCAGGGAGACACCAACTCTCCTAAATTATTCACAGCATGTCTAGATGAAGTTGATAAGCATTTCGATTGGGAAAATCTAGGAATTAATATCAGTGGGGAATACTTCAACAACTTAAGATTTCCTGATGACATAGTTGTGTTTGGTGAATCATGGGAGGAATTCCAAAAGATAATAGAATATTTGAATAGAGAAAGCAGAAGTGTAAAACTGAAAATTGATGAGTAAAATAAATATAAATGAAGGATAAGCATACGGAGAGCATTTGATAAACAAAAGGAGGTTATGAAAATTAAAATGCCACTTTTTCTAAAAAGAAAAGTATTTAATGAGATAGTCCTACCAGTATTAACTTATGCATCAGAAACATGGAGCCTTACTAAAACCTAAGAACATAAGCTAGTTAACTCAAAAAGCCATGGAAAGAATGATGATGGGAATAACACTAATTAAAAATGAAAAAGAGCAACATGCAACATGAATATGAGAGTAAACTAAAGTAGAAAATATTCTAACAACTTGTAAGGAAATGAAAGGGATATGGGCAGGACATATAATGAGAATGGCAGACAGTAGATGGACATTAAGAATAACAGAATAGGTCTCTAGCGATTATAAAATAAGCAGAGGAAGGAAGAAAAGACGATGGATTGACAATCTAAGAATGTTTGCGGTTGTGAACTGGCACATAAAGACCTTAAACAGACGCAAATGGAAGGACATGTCTAAGGCCTTTGTTTTGCAGTGGGCTATTAACGGTTGATTATATATATATATATATATATATATATATATATATATATATATATATATATATAAATTATATATATATATATATATATATATATATATATATATATATATATATATATATATATATATATATATATATATATATATGTATATATATATAATATATATGTATGTATATATATGTATATATATGTGTGTGTATATATATATATATATATATATATATATATATATATATATATATATATATATATATATATATATATATATATATATATATATATATAAACAAACGCGCACACTATATGCGAGGGCAAACTGAAGTAGAGGATATTCTAACATGTAAGAAAAAGAAATTGACATAGGCAGGACAAATGATAAGAATGGCAGATAACAGATTGATATTAAGAATAACAGGATTGGTCCTTAGAGATTACAAAAGAAGTGAGATAAGGAAAACAACGATGGGTTGACGAACTGAGAAAAATTTCGAGTATAGATTCGCATAGTCCAAAATTCGTATGCCAATCTATCCTCAAAATTTTTATGGGAAGTGGGAATTTTGAACTAAGTAAAATTGTAGAATTTGCAAACAAAATATATGACACAGGATACTTTGCATAAGAAATGTATTGATCCATCTTCATTGCTATCCTCAAGAAAGCAAATGCCGGAGAGTGCAGGACCAGCGGCTTAATAAGCATAATGACAAAAGTAATAATAAGAGTAGTACTAAATGGAATAAAAAGTAAAATCAAACCAGAAGAGTCAGGAGAACAATATGGATTTACTACTAAAGGGAAAGGTACCAGGAATGCAATATTCAACATGCGCTTGTTTACAGGAAGGGCAGTAGAGATACGAAAAGATGTTTTTATGTGTTTTATAGACCATGAAAAGGCATTTGTAAAGTTACACATTCCGAACTTATAGAAATTTTAAAGAACTTGAATATTGAAGGCAAGGACATTCGGCTAATTACCACCGTTTATTGGAGTCAGGAAGCAACAGTTGGCATCGAGAATAATTTAACGCCATGGATAGAAATAAAACGAGGAGTAAAACAAGGATGTGTAATGTCACCAGATCTCTTCTCTATATATGGAGAAATCCTAATGAGAAGTATATCAGGAATGGAAGGAATATGAGTTGGATGAGAAAATGTAAATGATATTAGATTTCCAGATGACACTGTGATAATAGCTGATTTAGATGAGAAACTGCAAACACTTCTTGACACGGTAAAAAGCGTGAGTGAGAACATGGGACCAAGAATCAATGTAAAGAAAACGAAAGTGGTAGTAGCATAAAAAACCTGGAACCTTCAAATTGCAACAACATAATGGACGTAACAACAATAAAACAAACAAATGCCTTTGTGTATTTAGGCAGTATGATAACACATGATGCAAG
>NC_090742.1:106242506-106250006 GCF_036898095.1 Palaemon carinicauda
TATTCTTTTTCAAGTGTTTTGTTTTGTGTATCCGCATTCGACGGCTGGTTCACATTATCTTGATTATATAACATTATTTCACACGTTCAATAAAAACGCAAATGGCGAGATGTTAACGAAATATTTCTTTTGTCGATATGTGAGGCACCCACCAGCAAGCACCCCCGTTAATGTTGCTCCCCCCCCCCCTCCCCTCAGCTGCTATGGTAGCCATGGTAATGATATTGTTTTGGCTGTCAAGAGTTTGACATCAAGTAACTGTTGCCTGCTTGCTTGGACGGTAGTATTCACGAACGTCGTTGGCAGGAGTATCATCTCGCAGTGCGTTGCTCTCCTTTCCCTGTTTGCCTCATTCATGGGGCAGAGTCAAGTGGGGAGGGAAAGTAAGTGAGGCCTTTTTTGGAAGGGTTTTCTATTTATTTCTTTTTTTTCTGATGGAAAATTTGTGGTTTTTTGGGGTTAGTTTTCCCCCAAATTTGTTCATTGTATACATAAGTGTTAGGAAGGTCGTTGAAGTTCTGTAAGTAACTTAGTGCTTATGGTTTGCTACGATAAACAGTGAAGGTGAAACAGATTTTCAGAGTTCTGGAAACCTTTGTGAAGGGTCGTCAACCGATTTCCTAAATACAGTTCACC
Organism: Palaemon carinicauda; assembly: GCF_036898095.1. Classification (NCBI taxonomy): domain Eukaryota; kingdom Metazoa; phylum Arthropoda; class Malacostraca; order Decapoda; family Palaemonidae; genus Palaemon; species Palaemon carinicauda. The sequence goes on from NC_090742.1 coordinate 106,243,143, forward strand.
TGTCGAGTGAGAAATTGTTTGTAGATTTCTGTATTTCCTTAATGGACTAACCTGCTTATTTCAAGAGGCAAGTTGACTGAAGTCCATTAACACAACTCTTTGTTTGGGTTACTAGACCTGTTTTTAGGCCCCATCTCTATACTGTAATGGACTTTCCCCGTTTGTGTTGACATACCGGCCTCCTTTCAGAAGCATTATGGTAAGGCACTTCGACTGTAGTGATAAGCGTCAAATACAGGACAAGTAACTTTCAAGAATATCACATGTCTCTCTTTTATGATCTTTTATGAAATTTTTACATTTTATGGCATTGCTTCTTAGAAATTTATCAAGCTATCTTGAACATTATATACCCTGTTATGTTTAATTATCAATTAAACCGTTTTTGTATATTTTTAATTTGATAAAATTCAACTCATCGTTGAATTTGTCACGTTTAAATCATAAATGCATTGCCTTTGAAAATCTGGTTTGATTAGTCTCATAAAATTAATTGATTTCTATCGTGTGAATTTACTATCTGAAGGTTCATGTGAGATTTCATGAACTCTGGCTTCAACGATTTTATTCCCTTCCGTGTTAGACTTCGTGTCTGGGCTGTCATTATGGTTTTTACGTGACTGAAGTCTTGTTTTGTCCATGTTATAGTAGCGTTCGTGTGGGCTACGGTTTTGATCAAGATCAGGATAACCGCTTTAACACACACGAGTGCTGGCAAAATATGATGTTACTGATACCTGTATGGTAATCTCAGTGTTGTCAGGTGTATGAGGACAGAGGAGAATATGTAAAGAATAGGTCAGACTATTCGGTGTGTGTATGTGTGTAGGGAAAGGGAAAATGAACCATAACCAGAGAGAAGGATCCAACGTAGTACTGTCTGGCCAGTCGAAGGACCCCAAAAATGTCAAGTGTGGTTGTGATAACAATAAAAGGCCTCTGCTACCGTTAGGATTGCGCTGGACTTCAAAATTTTTGCTTTCTTGTATTCAACAAAGTTTATGCATTACGCAATAGAAAGGCACAGCAAATGTGCAAGGATTATGGATTTAGCTTTTAATATTTTAATTATTTATTGCTAATTGTTTTGTTGTATAGTTTATCGTTATTTGTGTTTATTTATTTATATATTATTTGTTATGTAATTTTATTTATTAGTTGACTGTTATGTTCTCAAACATCTTTCTAAAACAAAAACAGATGAGAGAGAGAGAGAGAGAGAGAGAGAGAGAGAGAGAGAGAGAGAGAGAGAGAGAGAGAGAGAGAGAGAGAGAGAGAGAGAGAATATCAGTGAGTTAGGTATAGTATCGTACAACTATATGCTTATTGGGTGACATTTCATAAAGAATCATGTATATTGGAAACTCTGAAAATATTTTTTGCACCTAATAAAGCTATTTATTAGTTAAAAGATTCAATGACTATCAAACTTGCGGAAAAGCACCATACGCCTTATAAGGAGATGAAGGGACTATTTTCAATTTGTTTTAAAGCAGCTATACCAAGGCCGTCACGATACAAGCAGAGGACTGGCGCGCTGATTTGACCGCTATTGGCGTCCTTAACGTGTAAACAGGACACACTGGGCGCGACTAGCCTGTCCTCTCATCCTTTCAACATGTTTGACCGGACAGGCTAGTCCCGCTGCGATGGCAGTATGCCCCGCCAGTCTCCTGCATGTGTGGGCGCGGACTAGCATTGCGACTGGGATGACTCACCTATTTTGACACAGTATTCCATACTTCGTCCCTTGATCGGAGTACTTTTTGTATTATAATGATAAACTGATTGCATTTCACAATCTTTTGACTCATTACTGTATTAAAAAAATTTTCCAATTTATATTATTACTTACGAGTATTTATTTATGGTTATATTTGTTATGACTTATATCTTTAAATTTTGCATATATTACACATATTTGATTATATTTTTTCTTTAAAAGTGTAGAAAATCAGTCATTATCATTCATTATGTTCTTTGACATTTTCTTATAATGTTGTCGGTAGAGTACTTCTGTTTATTCTTTTTTTACTCTTTGAAATTTCCGTCTGCCAGACGATCCATTTCCTAAACAAGTGTGTAATATTTTGCATTTGATTGCTCTTTATTTTAGGCTTTTGCACTCATATTTTCATTCACCAAGTTATGATTTCCTTAAATTTCCTTTCTATTTTATAGTATATTTTGTCTTTAGAACCACACAATATTTTGTCTTATTCATGCAATAGTATCTTGTATTCTGATAATAAAGATACTGAAAAAATGGAAAAAAATGAATATTCCGATTAAGTGTTGTAGATTCTCTTCATGGGAAAAATTGAAGGTGTAAAATATGGATAAAGGATAAATTAAGTAGCAACCGGTTATTCTATTAACCTATGTATATTATTATATATTACGGCTGGAAAATTACATAACCTCCTGAGTTCCTGTTTATTTTTACATAAATCTGTTACACTTGAAAGAATTATTACCCGAGCTCAGAAAACTATATAAATCCCAGATGACAATATATAACGCACTGAATATCCAAAGGTCTCTTAAGTACACTTAAAACAAAACAAAGTTATTAATTACTTGAATTATTTAAAACAGCCTTTTACTTAGATTCTTAGTCAGGGATTACGAAAGAGCTCTGTACGAAATACTGGTGATTGAAATAATACACACTTTACAAAAATAAATATAATCTATAAAAAATTTACAACATTAGTACCAAAAATATTATTACCAAAATGAATCACTCGAAATATTAAAACTGAACAAAACTTTAGACTAAGACAAGAAAATATTACACTGAAAATTATATAATCACTTGTTTCACGGGAAATTAAATGCTACACATATTTAATCTTGTAACACCTTAACACTCTAAAGAGAGGAAATACTAAATGAAATTTACTTAAAAGTAATTAATACACTTACGTGTTTTGACTCGCGAGGTAATCGAACAGTTACGTAGAATAAATACACTTCACTGTTTTAACCTAAACTCACAGGGCCAATTGCAAACATTTATATTACACATATATATATATTAATTTATTACACTTTAAATGTTATTCCATTGCTTTATCAGCGTTTGAACACACTACACACGATATATGTTGGGTAAAAACTTTTTCACTTTGGAGAGGGCACACACTCGAGGCACTTGAGAGAGGCGAACTTTGGCTCGTTCAAAGGGACAGGCTGGATCTCTTCTGCTGCTATATATTCCTAGGGGCACATATTTATCAACTTAAAATTTATAGATTATTCTAGTAGATCATTCGCGTAGCTTGGGTGCAAGGCTTTACGGCATAAGGCTGCCAACAAGTCAAGTATCAGACGAATACGAACGCACAAGCAAGGCAACTCTCTCTCAGCTAACTTCGCCCACCTACCACCTCAAAACTTAGAAAAAAATATAAAGCTAACTATGGGGTTTTCAAGAACATTAAAAAACGTGGAAATATAACAATTGCGTAATCTCTCACAAACATGACTTAATACCTCGTTAAAACATAAAAAAGATTACATAAGCCCTCTTTTATACCTTTTATGGTTCGTACAGCTTACTTAATCGAGATTACATAAGACTTCATAACAAAATATGTAAAATAAAAAGTTAATTCTTGAAAATAACATGAATATACAAATACTGACTTAAATTCAAAATACAATTAAATGAATGGCAAAAGTCTTACATAATTTACATAAAAATACTTAAACCTACGAGAGAGGAACTCACCTTACAAGCTGGCTATATACCTCTCAAATACACAAATAAAATACATGAATAAAATATTTACTCTACACTAGACCAGCTTTGCGAGTTTATCTATCACATTTTCTCTCTGCCTATATAAACACAATCCTTTTCAAATTTCTATAAATTAAAACAAATACACCTAATCAAAAGTGAAGTTGTGCTTCAGCATGAGATAATCTCCATAAAGGTCCAAAAGTAAGTTTCTCGTAGGAGACATTTGGAGTCTCGGATTAAGAAGGATAAACGGAAAAGGTAGTCCTAATACAGTAAGCATTAACACTGTAGCGGACAAATTACCCTCATATAGAAGGCAAAAGAGAATGTCTATCACGTTCCTACATATTATTTCAAGTCAGATTTATATTAGGTTAAAAATAAAGAAAGTAAAAAGAACCAAGATTTGGCATTTTCAAAACTAGATATAGGCTACCAGTTGTACTTGATACCTCATAATGTACCAAATTTGGTTAATAAGTACAAAAAACGTAACCATGTAAGACCTAGTCCTGGGTGAGCAATCCTCTTGAACTAAGCAGGCTAGACCATAGCGTTTGTTGGAATTTTTCACAGGACAGGAGTGCCGCTTTGGTCCTGCAGGACAAACCGCACGGTCAGTCCTCTGCATGTATGGCTAATTCTGTCCTGCCACTTGACTCCCAATACACTTCTGAGGGCTTTGTTCTCAAATCTACAAAATCTATTGGATATTGTTTTATTGTTACACCATGACTCCTGTCCATACAGTAACACAGATCTCACGAAACTGATATATAGCATAATTTTTATATGTAATTTCAGGTGACTGTTTAATTTGCTTTTTTCAATCTTTTCGTTAAACTCAAATTTTATTAGTGATCATCTTTCCTAAATATATACATGATTCTACCTCATTAATCCCTTCTCCTTCCAATGATAATTCATCTTCCATGGCATATTCCGTTCTCATCGTCTCTGTCTTTTTTCCATTTATCTTGAGCCCAACCTCATGTGATATTTCATGGATTCTGGTAACCAAGCTTTGCAAGTCCTGTTGCATTTTGCTAATAAAGACAGCGTTATCAGCATACTCTAGGTGCGCTAATCTAGGTGCACTAATTTCCTGTTACCAATCCAGTCCAATCCATCTGCACTATCCCCAACTGTTCTATGCATTACAAAATCCACGAGGAGGATAAGAAACATAGGTGACAACACATTCCCTTAGAGTACTCCATTGTTCACTGGAAATCTATTTGATATGTCTCCATTAACATTATCTTTGCACTTGCTGTGCTCATACACAGACTTAATAATCAAATTTATATATTTGACAGGAACTCCATAATAGGACTCTTCACAAAATTGGCCGGTGCATACTATCAAAGGCTTTTTCATAGTCCACAAATGCCATCAAAAGTGGATTTCTATATTCTATACATTGCTGTACATGTCTTAAAATGAAATTTTTGTCAGTATAACTTCTACCTTTTCTAAATACTGCTTGTTCATCTCTTAGCTTTTCATCAATCTTTCTCTCTAGTCTCTTTAGGATGAGCATACTATATATTTTCCTGACCACTGATGTAAGTATGATACCTCTGTAATTATTGCAATAAGTCCGTTTATCTTTTTTCGGGGAGGGGGCGATGGCTTTTTTACCAACACTCCTAGCTCCCATTCGTCAGGCTTTGAGTCTTCATGCCACATTCTACCAAATAGTCTTGTTAGTATGCTGGGAGTCACTTCATTTTCGGCCAAAATCAGTTATTCAATAATATCCAGGAGCCTTCTATCTCGAGAATTTTTTAGTAATAGCTTCGACTTCAAACACAATGAATATATTTGCTGGGTATATGCTTCTTCTCAACCCCAGTAGAGATTTCATTAATATTCCGATGAATAATTCTAACTCCATACCCACTCCCTGAATTCATAGCTTTGTCAGCCTCATCTGCTTTCCTGTCTAAATATTCTCTTCAGTCATTCCTGGCTTTGCTTTTGACTTTGCTAACAATACTGGAATACTTAGCATGTTCTACCTTGTAATTTTAATTACTTCCTCAAAAACTTTCAACAATCAATTTCTGTCTTTGTCTCCTTTTTATAGTATCACAAGTATCATTTGATATCCAGGGCTCTCTACTTGTGACTGCATGTCCTAAAACTTCACTACCAACTAACTGATATTTCTTCTTAATTTCACACAATTCTTCATTAATTGTCTGCTCTTTGTCTCAAAGCCTCTTAAGACTGCAAATCGATTCCTAAATTCAATAGCAAGTGTTTTTCTGTGCTCATCTTCTAGATGCTTAGTTTTATCAAATCTAGGTATTTTATCTACATTTCTGTTGGGTACTTTCAGTTTTAATTTCAGTGTGGCAATGAGGAGCTGTTGATCACCACCAATATCTGCACCTTCACAGCTTCTTACATTTCTCAGAGTCCTTCTCTCTTTATTAAAGGCTATGTAATCTATTTGATTTTTGTAATTGCTACATGGTGAAGTCCATGTGGATGTCCTCGTGCCGGAAAAGAGTACCTCCAATAACAATATTGTTTGTTGAAGAAAGACTTATAAAATGTGCTCTATTTTCATTTGCAACTTCGCCAAGACCCTCAACACCCAGCGCATTCTCTATACCTTGATTATTCCTTCCAATTTTCGCATTGGGGTCACCACTTATAATTATCGTATCTCTCTCTGGGACCTCATCTATTACACTCTCCAGTTCTTCATAGCATTCATCTTTTCCTTCTTCATGGGAATCATTGTTGGTGCATAGCAAACTATAATACTCATACTACCGCTAGAGGTATTGGGTCCTTTGACTGGCAAGGCAGTACTTCATTGGATCCCTCTTTCTGGTTACGGCTTATTTCATTTTTGCCGACACATACACAGAATAGTCTGGCCTATTCTTTACATATTATCCTCTTTCCTTTTACACTTGACAACACAGAAATTTCCAAACAATTCTTCTCTCAAGAGGTTAACTACTGCACTTTCATTGTTCAGGAGCTACTTTCCTCCTAGTAAGGGTAGAAGAGACTCTTTAGCTATGGTAATCAGCTCTTCTAGGAGAAGGACCATCCAAAATCAAACCATTGTTCTCTAGTACTGGGTAGTG